>NC_056733.1:1065526728-1065614228 GCF_019279795.1 Protopterus annectens
TTTGTTTTGGTAATTGGGGAAAAAAGACAGGTAAATTAATAGTTTGATATTTGATTTGGAAGCAATCTTAGGAAGAAGAGAGGGATTGGTCCTGAGGGATACTCTGTCTTTATGAAAGGTCAAATACGGTGGCTTGGCGGAAAGGGCTTGTAGCTCAGAGACCCTTCTGGCCGAAGTGATAGCAACAAGAAAGGCTGTTTTCCAGGATAATAGTTTAAGATCCACTGAAGCTGCAGGCTCAAAGGGAGGAGCTGTCAAAGCCTGGAGCACAAGCGCTAAATCCCAAGGAGGGACTACATCCTTCACCGGGGGTCTCAGTAGGAAGGTACCCTTCAAAAAGGTCTTACACAATCTGGCAGGTATCAAAGGGCCTGGGTCACTTCCCACGTGATAATGCGAAATTGCTGCCAGCTGAACTCTGACCGTGGAAAAGCTGGCTCCTTGGTCAAAAAGTCCTGACAAAAAGTCTAACACCGCAGGTAACGGAGCTGTAAAGGGGTCTAAGTTTTGTTGCTCCGTCCAAATAGAAAACAGTTTCCATTTGCTATCAAAGCCTTCTAGTAGACAGCTTGTGGGCCGCCACTAAGATAGCTTTGACCGGGGAAGAGATACCGGGAGTCCTAGCTAGAAGTGGAACTGGAGCAACCAAGCCGTGAGCTTCAGATTGTCCAGATTCGGGGTCGGAAGGTCTAATGGGTACGAGATCAGATCCGGTATGGGATCCAGAATCCAGGGAGGATTCACTAGATGAGACCGTAGATAAGGGAACCAAGCCTGACGAGGCCAGAATGGGGCAATGAGGATTATTCTCCTCCCCAGCCATCTGGCTTTCTGTAAGAACTTCATTAGAGGAAGAGGAGGGTAAGCATAGAGAAGACCGGGCAGCCAAGCATGTACAAGAGCGTCTCAGGGGGATTCCCCGGGTGGGGGGATTAGAGCAAAATAGTTGTTGCACTTCGTGTTTGCGGGAGAAGCGAAAAGTTCGCAACAAGGTTGACCCCATTTGGAGAATATTTGATGTGATAGTGTTCAATCTCGCCGTTTGTTCTTACACATGGGTTCGGAGCCGATCCTCGGCTCCGTGCCGGCCTCTTGCAAGCTCTGCATCGAGAAGAAGCTTGAGACAATCTAATACCCACAATCCCCCTCTGCCTTTACCTCAGATCTAGTTTGCCGCTGCTGCATTCGCATCGTTGGGAGCTAGCTCGAGGGTTTTCTAAGCTAAGATATAACTTTTTGTTGTATTTTATTGAGATTTCTTGTTAACTTGATATTATCAGTATTACCTTGTGTGATTGTGTTGTGGTTCCGTAATTCTTTGGTACCGTTAACCTTTTTATCGGTATTTTTGTACCGGGGCCTACACCCTTTCCATATACTATTTTGAGACAAATTTATACTGGATTTGACAATTACCTGATTGTGACTAATTTTTCCGGATTTGACTGTGTATTTGCATTACCTACAATGTCTGAGAAGGCAAAGTCTGGTTTCAAGCGTTGTCAGTGTGGCCAAAAAATGTCGGTCACTGACAACCATAGTTCCTGTGTCTACTGCCTTGGCCCTCTCCACTTACAAGAGGATTGCTCCATCTGTCACTCTTTCAGTGGGAGGGTCATGACAGATAGGCGCAGGAAACTAATGGACAGGGGTCTTTTGAAACCAGCTTTCCAAGAGGCTTTGGATGCTTCTGACCAGGCATCGAAGTCCTCTAAGGAATCGAAGACATCGGAGCCCAAGTCATCGGCTCCGAGCTCTTCTTCAAAGGTTAGATCACCGGTTCCACAGACTTCGGGGCCGAGTGTTCAACTGGTGTCGGTTCCTGAGCCTCGAGTCTTGGAACCGTGATGGAGCTCCCTCCTTCGCCATATTGAGGTCGGCTCCGTCTTGGTTCCTTCGACCCGCTCTTCCTCTAAACTTTCGGATGTCGATGTGGATCGTGGTGGTGCAGAAGCTGCTGGAGCATTCGCCCTCTCTAAACTTATTTCGGTTTCCACCCAGCTGGTGTCGAAACTTGAAGGCCTTCCTGTATCTCCATCCTTTCCTCCTCCGAGACCGATTCAGTCTTTGGAGCCGGAAGAGGCTGATCTGCTGATTGTGGAGCCCTCGGGTCCAGAACCGCCTTTTCTCGGTCTGTTCCTCACCTCGACACCGACGGACCCGGTACCGGAGTCTCGGAGCCGACGGTCTGTTCTTGGTTCCGGGGCCGAGAGTCGAACCGACGTGTCGGTTCCGACTCTCCCTCGGGCCTCGCACGGATCGATTCGGCTCCTTCCTCGGGTCGATGCCTTCGTGCCCGTGTCGGGATTCTTCCCATTTCTTCGAGCCGGAGACTCTTCGATGCGGGACCCGGGAGCGCTCGACCTGATGAGGAAGGTGTTGTCTACCCAGACAACCACATCAGTAGAAGCAGTTTCTCCTCCCCATAAAGGGCCTTTGTCTTCATCTGCACCCACGGCCACATCCAAGCGCCGGGCACCAGTGTCTCAGCCACCCCTGGAGGGTGCCCCTCTTCCTCGAGGCTTCTTCGGATGCTCCCCACGAGGAAGTCCCTAGGAAGAGACTGTGTAAGAGGAGACACTTGGATTCTCCACAGGAATCCATAACATCTGATACTGACTTAGATGAGTCAGAGGGGTCCCCAAGTCACCTTCAGAAGATGTCTCTTTTCAGACATTTTGGAGATCCTGTAACAGAGAGGTGACTGGCAGTCCCTTCCCCCTTCTGAGGATGAGTCAGTTCTGCTGAAGGCATTTGGTGCTCGCCCTTCCTCCTCCTGGGTCACTCCGCCCTTCGAACTAATGGAACATATTTCTCAAGGGCGGGAGGCTCCTGACACAGTGGAACCTGTTCCTAGGAAACCAACAAGTACATCACAGCACCTCAGGATAAGTCCTACCTTACTAAAGGAGTTCCAGTAGACGCTATGGTGGTGGCTGCAGCCACGAAAAAGGAGATGTCGGAGTCTTCTTCGCCTGTCCATCCGCCTAATAAAGATTCTAGGACGATGGATAGATATGGGAAGCGCATTTTAGTTCAGCGGCTTTTTCCATGCGGTCCCTGAACTATTTGACCCATTTTACACGCCTGCAGAGGGATCTAGTCAAAGAGTTGGGAGATACCTCCAGGGTACTACAGATGCAGCTGTCTCAGAGAAAGTGACAGCGCAACTCAATACCCTAACATCGGTTGTTAACTCGCCCATGAGGCTGATTTCCTACGCAGCGAAGGTTCGAGTAGGGCAGCAGCTTCAGCGATTGCTCTTCGTAGACAATCCTGGATGCCTATGCTCCTTTGCGGAAGCCTTCAAGTCTTCCTTTACAAACGCCCCATTTGACGGTGCCACTCTTTTGGCCCCAAGGTAAAGGAGACCCTTACCCGGTGTGAACAAGAGGGAAAGACTCTGTCTGCTGTCGGAGTCCGTTTTCCACCCCAACCAGACCGTACCCCAAAGGGCAACGCGGTGGGAAAATGTGGTTTCGAAACAAAATCAAGGGTCTTTCCGGCACACAGGGTGATGCCCCCTCTAGAGGCAGAGGAGGGGGCAGAGGTGGAAGACGCCGCCCTGGCGGCAGAGGGGCTCCGCAACATCAAGGTGACAGGGATACACTCCTGGTAAACCTTTCCAGCACTCCTGAGAGGAGGCCCGACTGTCCTGCTCTGGAGGCAGTCGGGGTCGCTGGCTTTTACCCTCAGGCCTGGCAAGATATAACTACAGACAATTGGGTAAAAAGCGTAGTTACCAGAGGTTACACCATACCCTTCCTATCCTATCCCATTCCAAAGAAAAGACTCCCAGATGTACCGCCCATCTGCGAGAGCCAGCAGCTTTAGGAATTTCAAAGTTGTTACAAAAGAGTCATCCAGCCAGTCCCAGCGGACCAGCAAGGATTCGGGACTTACTCAAGGTTCTTTTTAGTTCCAAAGAAAACAGGGGACTGGAGGCCCATTCTAGACCTGAGTTACCTCAATACTTTCGTCAAGAAAGAAAAGTTCCAAATGGTCACGCTTCAATCGATCCTTCCATTTCTACAGAAGGACGAGTGGATGTGCTCAATAGATCTAGAGGATGCATACTACCACATCAAAATGGCCAGGGCATCCAGAGATCATTTGCGCTTCCGGCTGGGAGCCAGTCACTTTCAATTTCGAGCCCTGCCCTTTGGTCTGACCTCAGCCCCAGGGTCTTCACCAAATGCATGGCAGTGGTAGCGTCTCACTTGAGACGTCAGGGATTCCAGGTGTTTCCGTATCTGGACGACTGGCTCCTTTCAGCCACCACCCAGCGTCAACTACTGCAGGCCAGAGACTATGTTCTTCAACTGTGTGTTCATCTAGGGATCTCCGTAAATTTCGGAAAATCCTTACTTCAGCCATCACAAAATATCTTGTTCATAGGAGCAGAGTTAAACACACGTCAATTAATTCTGAGGCTTCCCCCAGAAAGGATATTATCACTGCAGACTCACATAAGTCTTCTACTTTTGTCAAGGAAATCTCCTGCAAAACTAGTACTAAAGGTGTTGGGCCTCATGTCAGCCTCCCTTATTGCAATTCCCCTGGGAAGGCTGCACATGAGAGTTCTACAATGGCTACTGTTTGCTCAATGGTCATTTCAACAACTACCTCTAACACACGAGATTCTCATAACAAAGACTTGCAAAACAGACCTGAACTGGTGGCTCCAAACGTGCAACCTTTCCCAGGGGAGGCCGTTTGTGCTACCCACGCCCACAGTTACGGTGACCACGGACGCTTCCCTGATAGGGTGGGGGGGCATCTTTCAGGGACAGACAGTCCAAGGCGAATGGACCAATTTGGAGTACAATCTGCACATCAATGTTCTAGAGTTGAGGGCAGTGTTTCTAGCGTTGCAACACTTTGCTCCCCTTCTTCCTCTAGGGACTATTGCAGTTCAGACGGACAACATGTCGGTAGTCTGGTACATAAACAAACAACGGGGAACCAAGTCCTATCAACTATGCAGAGAGGCCATGAGAATTTGGCAGTGGGCAGAGTCCACGGGTCGCTTTCTAATAGCAACGCATATCCCGGGGTCATCCAACGTCATAGCCGACAGGCTGAGCAGAGCAATTCTGCTACCGCACGAGTGGTCTCTGAAACAGTCAGTGGCGAAAAGGATTTTTCGCACATGGGGCCAGCCTTCCTGCGACCTGTTTGCCTCTCCAATGAACGCAAAATGCAGGAGCTACTTTGCCCTATTACCCCCTCCAGGGAAGTCCCCAGGGACGCACTGGTTTACGATGGGCCGCCGGGACTCCTGTACGCATTTCCGCCATATCCTCTGATAGCGAAATTTCTCCAGAAAGCCAGGAACCTTCACAGGACGATAATTCTCATTGCTCCATTCTGGCCTCGTCAAATTTGGTTTCCCTTCCTGAAAATTCACTGCATTCGGGGACCCTGGATTCTGGACCCAGAGCCGGATCTGTTGACTCACTCGTCAGGGGTTCCCCATCCCGCGCTTCTGTCACTCCATCTAGCAGCTTGGCTGCTCCAATTCCCAACTTAGCCAGGTCTGATCTCTTGTCACCAGCAGTCCAGGATATATTAGTGGCTTCGCATAAAGCTTCCACTACTAAAACATATACTAGCAAATGGAAACGGTTTGTATTCTGGGCGAATACACACCACGTTGATCCCTTTACAGTTCCTTTGAATAAGATTTTAGAGTTCTTAACAGACTTATTTCATCAGGGTGCTTCTCCTGCTACTCTAAAAGTTCAATTGGCTGCCATTTCAATTTCCATGTGGAAGAGTGTGGAGCTCCTATCATGGCTCACAGACTTTGTAAAGCCTTCTTAAAAGGAGTTTTTCATATTAGACCTCCGGTCAGATCTCCTACGTCACCTTGGAGTCTAAATTTGTTACTATCTAAATTGATGTTGCCTCCCTTTGAACCTGCCTCTTCTTGCCCATTAAAATTTTTGTCCTGGAAAACTCTCTTTCTGGTAGCCATTACTTCTGCTAGACGAGTGTCTGAACTTCAGGCTCTCTCCATCAAGCACCCTTATCTGATCTTTCACTCTGACAGAGTTTCTCTTCGAACCAATTCATCCTTCCTCCCTAAAGTGTGTTCTATTAACAACATTAATCAGTCCATTGAATTACCCACTTTCTTCAAAAACCTAAAATGGAGTATATGTTACACAAATTGGATGTTCACAGACAGCTAAGGTTTTATTTGGATAGAACAAAAGATCACAGGAAAACGGATCAACTCTTTGTGGCTTTTGCTGATAGCAGGAAAGGACTTGCAGTTACCAAAAGAACTCTTTCAAAGTGGTTAACGGATTGTATAATCTATGTATACGATTCTGCAAATCAACCCCTTCTAAACAAACCCAAGGGACATTCCACAAGATCAATATCTACGTCTTTGGCTCATGCAGCTCGCCTACCTCTGGATGCTATTTGTGCGGCTGCTACCTGGTCTAAGCCACATACATTTATTTCTCATTATAAAGTAGATAAGGTTTCTAGGGACAGGGCAACCTTTGGTTCCACTGTGCTCAAGAACGCCTCCCGTGAGTTCCTCAGGATTTAGGAGCTAGGACGCTACCCATGTGTAAGAACAAATGGCGAGATTGAACACTATCACATATAGAAGTTATGTACTTACCATAACGTTCCATGTGGAGTGTTCACCTCGCCTTTGTTCTTACAGTCCCACCCTCCCACCCTTAGGAAGAACGTTCTTTGATGCCTGGCCAGAAGCATGTTTGCTACTGTCATTATTCTCTGTACATAGTTGGTATACACATATACTTATATGTGTCTGTTTATGTATGTATAGATGTATGGCATGAATGTGCTGTTATGTAGATTGGTTTGCTTGCAAACTAGATCTGAGGTAAAGGCAGAGGGGGATTGTGGGTATTAGATTGTCTCGAGCTTCTTCTCGATGCAGAGCTTGCAAGAGGCCGGCACGGAGCCGAGGATCGGCTCCGAACCCATGTGTAAGAACAAAGGCGAGATGAACACTCCACATGGAACGTTATGGTAAGTACATAACTTCTATTTTCGCTACTTAGGGATTCAGAGGCCACTCGTATGGCGATAGAATCGTGTGACTCAGTCTGTCCACAAGGATGTTGGACCATCCCGGAATGCCTAGACAATGCCCCCCCATCCAAGGCGAGAGGCGTCCGTGGTCACCGTGGTTAGGGGATGGGGCATAGCAAAGGGCCGACCTTTGAGGAGGTCCAGGGACTGGAGCCACCACAGAAGGGCCTTCCTGCAAACCCTGCTGAGGCGAATGGGATGGTTTAGAGGGTAATGTGGGAAGGACCATTTGGACTTGGAGGGTCCACTGCAGGACCCTCATGTTCAAACGCGCCATGGGCAGCAGGTTGATGGCAGCCATCATCGACCCTAGGGCCCTTAGGACCAACGCTGCTGAGGGAGCTGGGGATTGAAGGATGGCTCGCACATGGAGTCTCAGAGTTTGAAGCCGGTCTGAAGTCAAGAGGGCTAGGAGCTGGCTTGTATCCAATCTGGCCCCGATGAAGTCTACGATTTGTCGGCAGAAGGGAAGATTTTCCTACACTGACTGTGATCCCCATCCGGGGAGCTAGACAGAGAAAAGAGTCCCTGGCCGCGCAGGGTAGATGCCTTGTGGGGGCGGTCAGGAGCCAGTCGTCCAGGTAGGGGAAGACCTGAATTCCCTGGAGTCTCAGGTGGGCCGCTATCACTGACAAAACTTTGGTAAACACCCTGGGGGCTGTGGTGAGACCAAAGGGAAGGACCCTGAATTGGTAATGACTGGCTCCTAGCCGGAAGTGAAGGAACCTCCTGGAGCATCTGTCCATCAGGATGTGGTAGTACGCATCCTTGAGGTCTATAGAGCACATCCAGTCATTCTCCTGCAAGAGGGGAAGGATGGATTGAAGTGTGACTATCCGAAACTTTTCCTTGGTTACTGACAGGTTCAAGAGGGATAGATCGAGGATTGGCCTCAAGTTCCAAGTCTTTTTTGGCACCAAGAAGAACCTGGAGTAAAAGCTCGATCCGGACTGGACTGGGGGGACGTGCTGAATGGCTCTTTTTTCTAGCAGCTGCTGGATTTCCTCAGCCGCGGCCTCCCTCTGATCGGGGGGGACATCGGGAAGGAATCTGGGATTGCGAGGGGGATGAAGAAATGGAATATGGTAACCTCTGGATATGATACGAAGCACCCAGCGATCTGTCGTGATGGACTCCCAAGCTGCCAGGTGCCTCGAAAAGCGCACCCCGACTGCCTCCAGAGTGGAGCAGTCGGGTAACCCTCAGGGTTGCTGCGTGGGCCGATCAGAGAATGATTCTCTGGACCCAAAACTCCTCGGGCCCCCTCTGCCCTTAGGGCGGCGTCCACCCTGTCCTCCTCTGCCTCGGAAGGACTGGGTGTCCTGAGCGTCACGTGACTGTTGCGACTTCTGGAACCACATCTTCTTCTGTCTCTTTTGGTTCTTGGAGAAGGACCTCTGGGGAGCAGAGAAGCGGACTCCGACAGCAGACATCTTCCCGTCCTTCTCGCTCTGGACTAAAGTTTCACGTACAGTTTTGCCAAAGAGGGCAGAACCATCGAATGGGGCATTAGCGAAAGATGCCTTAAAGGGTTCCGCGAAATCAGTGTCAGAGCCACGCCTGACGCCTCATGAAGACACCCGCTCCGCTAGCTGTAGCGGCTCCCTCCGTAGCATGGGATAGTAGCCGCATAGAGGTATTGGAAATCGACCGAAGAGTGGCCATTTGGGCAGAGTACATCTGCTTGTCCTCCGCCGACATGGACTCTGGGGGCGACCCAGCGTACTCTTTGATAAGGCCTCGCTGGAGCCGTATGACATGTGCCATGTAGTTCAGTGACTTTACAGAGAAGGTAGCTAAACTGAAGACTCGCTTCCCAAGGTGGTCCATCGCCCAAGACTCCTTGCTAGAAGGATGGACCGAGGGACTTTCTTGGGCCAATTCCCTCTTGGTGGCTGCTGCCACCAACATGACATCTACCAGGGATCCCCTACTCCAGTGCACTCTGTCGGAGGGGGGACTAAGGATCCTATCAGGTTTATTTGGGACGGGCTCCACAGTGTTCGTCTCCTTCCACGCCCTGGTAGTGATCAGGTCTACCATGGGGTCGGCCGTAGGGGACACCCAAGAGGTAGACTGGCCTGCTTCAAATGCCTCCAGGAACACAGATTCATCTGAGGTAGGCTTTGGGGTGGACCACCCTCCTCTTATCCTGAGCATCTCCATGATGTCTCCGAAGGAGACATCTTTGGGGGGTGATCTTGGGGAGCCTTCCCCATCCTCCAAATCTGTGTCCTAGGTTAAGGACTCAGGGGAGTCCAAGTGCCTCCTTTTGCACTTGCGCTTGTGAGGGACCTCCTCGGGGGGGCTGTCCGAGTAGGCCTCACCAGGCTCATCATGTCCCAACAAGGGAACTCCCTGGGACGTTACAGCAGGCTGTCCCTGGGACCGGGTGATGGAAGCCGAAGCCAACTGAGAGGGAGTGTGGGGCAGAGCCGTAGCTGTGGCCGGGCACCTGGAATCCCTCGACAGAGCCCTCTCCACCACGTCGAAAGCCAAAGGAGAGCTGTTCTCTCTGGGATCCGAGAGCAAACCCTCCCTCAGATCAGACGAGCGGATTGGGGCCGGAGCAGACGCTATTGGATCTGACGGGCCAGTATGCTCCGACCTGGACGGAGCCGAAGGCAGACTGACACCCTTGGATCCAAAGCCAGGCTCTCGGCTCAGAGAACTCGGATCCGTCAAAAAGGGACCAGACTCGAGGGCGCTGTCGGCGCCGAAGTGCCCGATACTATGGGCGCCGACACACCCCTGGCTCCAACACCGCTCGGCTCCGAGGACTCCAAACCCGGGAAGTGGGTTGGAGAAGGAGCGATCGGTGTGAAAAAAGGGGTCGAGCTCCCCCCGCCCCCGGAGGGGGGGGGCAAGAGCACTCCCATATGCAGTTGGGCCTGGAGGAATCTTATCATCCGGTCCAAATCTGCGTCCGTTAGGCTTTTAGTAGACCTAGAGGAGGCCACAGAGGAGGGACGCGAGTGCCGCCTCGATGTCCTCGAGGGAGATCGGGGCCACCTCCGGTCCCGGTGAGAGGCAAGGTGACCGGAGCCGGGAAGGAGAAGGCTTGGAGGTCTTGGAGGGAGAAGCCCACTTAGCTGGCGGGGCCGATGTAGAAGCCTCGGCCCGCCGCTTATGGTGCTTCTCTCTTCGCTTCTCTTTTCTGGCTTCCATATCCTCCTGGCCCAAGGTGGGAGGTTGAGTCCCGGCCAGGGGAAGGGAAGCAGTCGTGGGTACTGCCGCAGCTGCGACAGGTGCCACTGGGGGACCGGAGGTCAGAGCCAAGTCCGGGGGTAGAAGTCCCGCCAGAATCAACTTCGACCTCCGGTCCTTAAGTGCCCTGAGGTTGAACGCCGCACAAATAGCGCAACCAGAGGAGAGATGTTCAACCCCAAGGCACAACACGCACCGAGTGTGGCCATCCTCTAGGGATAGCTTATGGCCACACTCGGTACATTTAGAAAAAAATGTCTTTGGGGCCTCAGACATCACTGCGTCGCTATGAGAAAGCGGTTGGTGGAGATTGCCCATTTCCACACTCTCATGGCCTCTCGGCAAAGTGGATAGGACCTGGTTCCCCCTTGTTTGTTGATATACCAGACTACCGACATGTTGTCCGTCTGGACTGCAATAGTCCCAACGGGAAGAAGGCTCTGGAGTGCTTGCAATGCCAACAGCACCACCCTCATCTCTAGGACATTGATATGCAGCGAGGTCTCCGTGTGGTTCCACGTGCCTTGGACTGTCCTTGGAAGGGAGAACACACACACACACACACACACTAGGCCCCAACCACACACAGACACATGCCCTAACGCTCTCACAAGGGGGGTGGGGGGATAAGCTAAAATTAAAGAGAAAAACTACAAGAGAACGCTAAACACACACACGACACTTTTTTTTACAGAAAAGGTAAGAAAAAGGGTCAAAATTCTCTCTCAATTCTCGACTAAAGCCTAGAACTCAAGGATCAAGCTGCTGGCTTCAAACGCGGCAAACTAGATCGGAGGTCAAGTAGGGTTGGCAGTGGATTATGGGTAGGGGAAGGAACTTGGAGCTCGGATCTCTGCTGTTGGAAACTGCCGGCTCAGATCCGATATGAATCCGAAGACCCATAGGTTGATACCCAAATGAAGTTAACTACTTCAGATTACAGATTTCCATACTGGATCGGTCGAGGCCCGAGTTAACAACCGCCACCAGTACTGGCAGAAATTGGGCTACTGTTAGCCGAAGGAGAAAAAGAGGAGGAAGGAATACCCCAAGGCAGGAAGAGAGGAGGAAGGTCAGGAGTGTAGTAGTGTGGGTAGGAACTTTGAATGTTGGCAGTATGACTGGTATAGAGAGAGAGCTAGCTGATATGATGGAGAGAAGGAAGATTGATATATTGTGCATGCAAGAGACCAGATAGAAGGGGAGTAAGGCCAGGTGTATAGGAGGCGGGTTCAAATTGTTCCATCATGGTGTGGATAAGAGGAGAAATGGGGTAGGGGTTATCCTGAAGGAACAGTATGCCAAGAGTGTTTTGGAGGTGAAAAAAGTGTCAGAGTGATGTTTATGAAGCTGGAAATTGATGGTGCAATGATGAATGTTGTTAGGGAATATGCTCCGCAAGTTGGGTGCGCGATGGATGAGAAAGAAAAATTTTGGAGCGAGTCGGATGACGTGGTAGCATGTGTACGCAAAGGTGAGAGATTGGTGATTGGAGCGGATTTCAATGGGCATGTTGGTGAAGGGGAAGTACAGTTTTGTACCTACCATAAATGAGTGTTCACCCTGCTGCAGTCATCACACTTGGGTTATCCTGTCATCAGGCGGTCCCGCAGTCGGCCGGAATTCCAAAGTCTTGGTCTGGCGTCGGTTGCTGTCGCTTCTTCCCTGACGTCAGTGCGCCAGGGGTATATATAATGCAACCGATGCCATTTTCTTCAGTTTTTCCTTGCCCCAGATGTCAGGTGCCCCCAAAAAGGTGGTCAGTAATTAGTACCAAATTGAGTAACCTTTGCACAAACACAAAATCCCTTCAGCTATAAGCAAATACATCAGTAAGGTATTGAAGAGATTTAGCCAGTAGATCAGAGGGGATGGAGGGAGGGTAACCTGGACTGCAGCAGGGTGAACACTCGAACATCTACATTTATGGTAGGTACAAAACTGTACTATGTTCATCGTGTTACGCTGCTGCAGTCATCACACTTGGGTTGAATCCCAAAGCTAAGGATGGGAGGAGGTATCGTAGTGGGTTAGAGAAGGCTATAAGGCCCTGCAGAACTGCAGTGGCGAAGCCCGCCCTAGTCTTAGAGTAAAGAGGTAAGTGATAGTGTTTGGTAAAGGTGTGTACTTAACTCCAAGTTGCAGCTTCTAAAATCTCCTTGGTTGGAACCCCCCTGAGAAAGGCTGTAGAAGTAGCTGTTGCCCTGGTAGAGTGGGACCTAATGGTAGCAGGAACTGTTTTTCCATGATGGGTATAGCAGAAACGTATGCAATGACCTATCCATTTGGAAATGTTTTGCTTTGATATAGTCTTGCCTTGAGAAGCTGTAGCATAGGATACAAAGAGCTGGTCAGATTTTCTGAAAGTCTTAGTTTTGTTCAAGTAGTAACGAAGTTGCCTGTGAATGTCCAAGGAATGCAGGAGTCTCTCACCTTTGTTCTGTGGATTTGGGAAGAAGGTGGGTAAGTGGATGGTTTGACAAAGCCACACTGGAAACCACCTTAGGCATAAAGGAAGGATTAGTCCATAGAGAAACTCTGTCTTGATGAAAAATGAGGAAAGGTTCCACTGCCATTAGTGCCTGTAGCTCTGAGACTCTTCTAGCTGAAGTTATTGCTAGCAGCAAGGCAGTCTTCCATGATAGGAACTGAAGATCTGCAGAGAAAGCTGGTTCAAAGGGAGGTAGCGTTAGTTTTTCCAGAACAAAATTGAGGTCCCATGTTGGTGTAGGAGCTCTCCTGGGTGGTCTAATGTTTTTTGCCCCTCTGAGGAACTGCCTTAGATGTGGATGCGAAAATAAAGGTGGATCTGTGTTGTAGTAGGCTGAAATAGCTGAAGCATGGATTTTAATGGAGGAGAAAGAAAGTCCTTTGTGCAACATCTCAGTTAAATACTGTAGAATGTGAGGCATGTGAGGCTGAATTGTGTCTTGGCCTTTAGCTTGGTTCCAGGCACAAAATCTTTTCCATTTGCCCGAATAAGCCTTCCTGGTGCTTGGCCTCCTGGCTTCCAGAATAACATCCAGAACTGCTTGGGAAAGAGGAGCTGGCTGGATGCTTAGTTGATTTGCCATGCAGCCAGATTTAAGGTTTTGAGCTGGCTGTGAAGAATCTGATTGTTTTGTTGTGTGAGCAAATGGGGAATTTGTGGTAATATCCATGGTGGGCCGTGGGCCATATTCCTCAATAGCGGGTACCAGTGCTGGCGTGGCCAGTCTGGGGCTATGAGAATCAGTCGTGGTCTCTCCTTTTTGACTTTCAGAAGTACCTTTATGAGGAGAGGCAATGGAGGGAAGGCATATACTGTCAGGTTTTTCCAACTGAAAGAGTGCGTCCACTTTCCAAGCTTGATGGTGAAGTGTCCTTGTACAAAATTTTGTTAGTTGATAGTTTTGAGGACTGGCAAACAGGTCTATGTCTGGAAGGCCCCATTTTTGAGTTATCATTGCAAATACTTGTGGATCTAGTGTCCACATGTGGGGATCCTTGATGTTTCTGCTGAGGTAGTCTGCCAATGTGTTCTTCTGTCCTGGCAAGAATTGAGCTTGTAACTGAACTTGGTAAGCCAGAGCTGTGTTCCACAAGATCATTGCTTGCCTGCATAGAGGGTAGGAATGTGTACCCCCTAGTTTGTTTATGTACCACATTACTGTGGTGTTGTCCGTCTTTATTGTAAGTTGTCCTGGATGTAATAGATCCTTGAAGGCTGTCAGAGCTTTCTGTACAGCTAGCATCTCTTTTTGATTGATGTGCAGATTCCTTTGATCTGCAGTCCATACGCCTTGAACGCACTGTCCTGCCATGTGTGCCCCCCAGGCGTAATCTGATGCATCTGGTGTGATAGTTTGCCTGGCTGGGGGCAAGGTGAAAGGCTGACCCTTGTTGAGGTGACATGCCTGTGACCACCACAGAAATTCCTGTTGTAGGCAGGGAATGAGAGATATCATTGTGTCCAAGCTGTGGCTGTGTTGAGACCATACGCTTTTTAGGTACCACTGTAATTTCCTCATATGCAGCTTTGCAAATGGTATTATTAGTATGCAAGATGCCATGACGCCCAAGGCCTGCAGAATTTTTCTTGCAGTTAATTGGGTCTTTGTTGCCATTGTTTTGAAATATTGAGTCAGTTGTAGTTGTTTGTCTGGCGTAAGATAAGCCTTCTGGGCCGTTGTATTCAAGCTGGCACCCAGGAATGTCATATTTTGTGAGGGTACTAGTTTTGACTTCTTTTCGTTTACTGTGTACCCCAGGCAATTTAGTAGATGTTTTACAAAAGCCAGATGATGTAAGAGAATGTCCTTGCTTTCTGCTTGGATGAGGCAGTCGTCCAGGTATGGGTATATTTGAATTCCTCTTTGTCTGCAGTATGCAATTACTGGTGCCAGGCATTTTGTGAAGACTCTGGGCACAGTAGATAAGCCAAAGGACAGTGCAGAGAATGAACCTGCAATGAAACGGAGGTATCTTCTGCAACTTTGTCTGATAGGGATATGTAGGTATGCCTCCTTGAGGTCCAACGTTACTAGCCATGCTTCCTTGCCCAACATGGGAAGAAGCTGCTGTAGTGTTAGCATCTTGAATTTGGGTACTTGTAAGTGTTTAGAATTGAAAGGTCCAGAATTGGTCTCCAGGCATTGTCCTTTCTGGGCACCAGAAAGAGTCTTGAGTAAAATCCTTGACCTTGCTCTCGAGTAGGTACCAGCTGAATGGCTCTCATGTCCATGAGAGCTGTAATTTGTTTTTGTGCCTCTGCCCATTGATTTTGTGGCAGGTTTGGCATTCCTCTTTTCATTGGCAAGGTGTGAAAATGGAATGTGTATCCTCATAAAATTATGTCTAGGACCCATTTGTCCTTTGTGACAATGTGCCAGTTGTCTGAAAAGTGTGAGTTTTCCTCCCAAGGGGGCTGCCAAGAGAGTGTTGCTTGGCCAGATGAGGTGCAAGTCATTGAGTTTGCCTTCTGGTGGATTGGGACCTGTCTTCTCCTCCCTTCTGTGTTGTAGTGCCCCATTGGTGAGGTTTGTACTGGGCTTGTGGTTGTTCTCTGCCCCTTGGACGTCTGTATTTACCCCTTTGTGGTCTGTCAGTAGCTGGAAAGGACCAATTTTTTGTTGGCCAGTTTCTGCTGAAGCGAGGCGGTTGTACCTGTAGGAAATCTTTAACTGTCTGCATAGATTTTGCCCTATCCTCCATTTTCTTTAAGACTTCTTCTGCTTTAACTCCAAAAAGAACATCCTGCTGTAAGGGAGCATCTAGAAGTTTTGCTTTAACATGATCAGGCAGAGTTTGTTCCTTTAACCAAGCATGCCTACGTATAACAGACCCAATGACAGCTGCTCTGCAGGAGGCCTCCAAAGAATCAAACCCACATTGTAAGGTATGTTTGCCCACCTGTTCAGTGGCGTGCAACAGATCCTGTATTTCTTTCAATTCAGATTGTTGAGGGAGAGTGGTTATTCTTTGCTTTAACTGAGAGATTAGGAATTGCTGATACTTAAGCATGTGAAATTGGCAATTTAGTGCCCTCATAGCTAGTGTGGCTGAGGTGTAAACCTTTTTCCCCCCACCTATCTAGTGCTCTGAAATCCCTCTCAGAAGGTACAGGATTTTTAGCCACAGAAGCCTTAGCCCCCTTGGGACCCTGGGAGATAGTCTCTGGGTCAGCTACAGGGCTTTTGTAAAGAAATCTGTGGGAATCAGGCACTCTATAGTATCTGTCAGGCTTAGCCGGAGCAGGAGGTAGAGAGTCTAGGTTCAAACTGGATTCTAAGTAAACATCATCCACAATGTCCAAAACTGGTGGGATGGCAAGTGGTCTGTGTTGGGGGAGTAAAAGAAACTCTCTGAGCCTTTTGTTCGCGTCAGAGTAGTCCTGACCTTCCCAGTGAAAATGTTCCCTCATAGTGTGTAAAGTTTCCCCAAAGGAGTAGTCTTCAGAAGGAGAAGCTGAGGGAATAGAATCCTCAGCATCAGAATCTTCATAAGGGGAGAAGGAGTAATCTTGGTCCTCAGAGGTGTCTGAAGAAATGGACACTTGTTCAGAGGATGCATAATCTTCCTCTTGTCTAGGCCTTTCGTCAGGAGGGGGCTGGGAACCCCTGATTAAAGAGATCAAATCTTCAGCCATTTTGAGCATCTGTTTCTTAGGCATGGGGCCTTGAACAGGAGACTGAAGTGCAGTCTTTTTTGATTTAATGGGCGTCTTTGTCTTAGAAAACGTTTTAATGGTGAGCGTCGTCGGTCTGAAAACGCCTTCAGAAACCGATGGCATTTCTGTAGCACCGACGTCTTTTGCAGCAATGTCGTCGGTAGGGCCTGAACTAAATGGCTGTGTCGGCCTGGTACATTCCGCCAAAATTTCCGTAGCGGTCTCTGCTTCCAGATCTGCGGTAGTCAGGGGCTGCGTCGGAGCCTCACTGAGGACCGGAGACCGGACCAGCCGAGGCCTCAGAATCTGGCTTAGGCCTGGGCTGTCTGTCCTTATCCTTGCGTTTTTTGTGCACGCCGGTAGTCGGTTGCTCCGACGGCATGGTGTAGTTAAATTTCCTACCGAAGTAGTGTTATGTGAAATCAAAGCGTCTTTTAATAGTACGCTTATTAAACCTAGCACAAAAATGACAACTATTGACGTCGTGGTCTGGGCCTAGGCAAGGTATGCAATAAGAATGAAAATCCTTATGAGGTATTTGCTTCCCACAAGAAATACAATTGTTAACTTTTTCTGACATCGGTCTGTGGCAAGAAAAGTTTCCCCAACGGGGTACTTAGCTTTATAGAAGACTTCGGTCTGAAATTCGAATTCGAAAATCTCAGGAGTCGGCCGACTGGCACTTGCAAACTGCTTCTGCTTCGGGCACCGTGCGGCAAGAAAGACTGAAGAAAATGGCATCAGTTGCATTATATATACCCCTGGCGCACTGACGTCAGGGAAGAAGCGACAGCAACCAACGCCGGACCAAGACTTTGGAATTCCGGCCGACTGCGGGACCGCCTGACGACAGGATAACCCAAGTGTGATGACTGCAGCAGGGTAACACGATGAATATCAGAGGGGATGAGGAAGTGACGGGTAGGTATGGTGTTAAGGAGAGGAATGCAGAAGGTCAGATGGTAGTGGATTTTGTGAAAAGGATGAACATGGCTGTGGTGAATACGTATTTTAAGAAGAGGGAGGAGCATAGGGTGACGTACAAGAGCAGAGGAAGATGCACACAGGTGGATTATATTCTATGCACGAGGGCCAGTCTGAAGGAGAGGAGACACTAAAGTAGTGACAGGAAAGTGTAGTTAGTTAGGTAGGTAGCATAGAATGGTGGTCTGTAGGATGACATTGGTGATCAAGAGGAGGAGGAGTGTGACAGCAGTGCCAAGAATCAAATGGTGGAAGTTGAAAAGTGATTGTGAGGTGGAGTTCAGGGAAGAGTTAAGACAGGCACTGGGGGGACAGTGAAGAGTTACTGAATAGCTGGGTAACTACTGCAGAGCTGGTAAGGGAGACAGCTAGAAAGATGCTTGTTGTGACATCTGGACAGAGGAAGGAGGACAAGGAGACCTGATGGTGGAATGAGGAACTACAGGAGAGTATACAGAGGAAGAGACTTGCAAAGAAGAAGTGGGATTGTTATAGAGATGAAGAAAGTAGACAGGCATGTAAGGAGATGAGGCACACGGCAGAGAGAGAGGTGGTGAAGGCTAAGGAAGGCATATATAGACTTATATGAACGGTTGGACACTAAAGAGGGAGAAAAGGACCTGTACCAATTGGCTAGACAGAGGGACCGAGCTGGGAAAGATGTGCAGCAGGTAAGGGCGATAAAGGATACTGAGGGGAAACATACTCACAAGCGAGGAGAGCGTGTGTTGAGCAGATGGAAAGAGTACTTTGAGGGGATGATGAATGAAGAGAATGAGAGAGAGAAGGTTGGATGATGTGGGTATAGTGAATCAGGAAGTTAAACAGATTAGTAAGGAGGAAGTAAGGACAGCTATGAAGAGGATGAAGAATGGAAAGGCTGTTGGTCTAGATGACATACCACTGGAAGCATGGAGGTGCTTAGGAGTAATGGCAGTGGAGTTTTTAATCAGATTGTTTAATGAAATTATGGAAAGTCAGAGGATGCCTGAGGAGTGGAGAAAAAGTGTTTTGGTATCGATTTTTAAGAATAAGGTTGATGTTCAGAGCTGTAGTAACTACAGAGGGATAAAACTGATCAGTCACAGCTTGAAGTTATGGGAAGGAGTAGTGAAAGCTAGGTTAAGAAGGGAGGTGATGATTAGTGATCAGCAGTATGGTTTCATGCCGGGAAAGAGTACTACAGATGCGACGTTTGCTCAGAGTATCGATGGAGAAATATAGAGAAGGTCAGAAGGAGTTGCATTGTGTCTTTTTGGACTTGGAGAAAGCATATGACAGGGTGCCTAGACAGGAGTTGTGGTACTGCATGAGGAAGTCAGGAGTGGCAGACAAATATGCAAGAGTGGTATAGGATATGTACAAGGGTAGTGCGACAGTGGTGAGGTCTGCGGTAGGAGTGACGGATGCATTTAAGGTGGAGGTGGGATTACATCAAGGATCAGCTTTGTGCCATTTCTTACATGCAATGGTGATGGACAGGTTGACAGACTAGATCAGACAGGAGGCCCCGTTGACTATATGTTTGCAGATGACTTTGTGATCTGTAGTGAGTGTAGAGACCAGGTTGAGGAGACCTTGGAGAGGTGGAGATATGCTCTAGACAGGAGAGGAATGAAGGTCAGCAGGACTAAGACAGAATATGTGTGTGTGAATGAGAGGAAGGATAGAGGAATGGTGAGGATGCAGAGAGTAGAGCTGGCAAAGGTGGATGAGTTCAAGTACTTGGGATCAACAGTTCAGAGTAATGGTGAGTGTGGAAGAGAGGAGGAAGAGAGTACAAGCAGGGTGGAATGGGTGGAGAAGAGTGTCAGGAGTGATATGTGACAGACAGGTACCAGTAAGAGTGAAAGGGAAGGTCTACAAGAGGGTAGTGAGACCGGCTATGTTACATTGGTTGGAGACAGTGGCACTGACAAAAAGGCAGGAGTCAGAGCTGGAGGTGGCAGAATTAAAGATGTTAAGATTTGCACTGGGTGTGACGAGGATGGATATGATTAGGAATTGGTATATATTAGAGGGTCAGCTCAGGTTGGACGGTTTGGAGAGAAAGCTGGAGAGGCGAGATGGCGTTGGTTTGGACATGTGCTGAGGAGGGATGCTAGGTATATTGGGAAAAGGATGCTAAGGATGGAGCTGCCAGGTAAGAGGAAAAGAGGAAGGCCTAAGATAAGGTTTATAGATGTGGTGAGAGAGGACATGTAGGTGGTTGGTGTGACAGAGCAAGATGCAGAGGAGAAGAAGAAATGGAAACAGATGATCTGCTGTGGCAACCCCTAACAGGAACAGCCAAAAGAGAACAAAAAAAACTTCCTTAAATGCAAGCCTGAAAAATGAAATTCACAATCATCCATGAAAAACAAAATTAATTCAATGTTAATGTCTCCAATACATCTACGATCTTTGGCACACAGTAAAGACTAGCCCTCTTGACTCCACAGTCAAATCATAGATTTGGGCAATTCCAGTTCTCCAACATAACCACATAACTATCTAGGAGTTATTCCTGATTCCTCACCTACCTTTTAATAAGTCTGCAAGTTTCTTAACTAAACATATTGAGTTATAAACTTCCTCCTCCCTGACTATAATAAAATGATGCAGTTGTGCTCAAAATGAAGCACTTCTGCTTAAAAGTCTTAACAAAAATGAGTTGAAAAAACTTTGCAGACTCGTTAATCTTGCAAACTCCAGAACAAATGAGATGCCTCCTAAATCTACTGAAACAACTGCTATCCACAGTCTGGTCCAATCTTTTTATGCGATCATATATAAGCTTACTCCCCTAGAATTCTGCCCAACCATTGCTTTTACATTAGATATTTACAATATGGTACAAAGTCCCATATATGAACAGATCTGTGGGTGCAAAGATAAACCATTTTCTGTTTTTTTAATATATTTTAAAATTGCAAAAAAATATATATATATTTAAACTCGAAATTCAAACAAAGAGAAACAGTTGCCAAAAAGTACCAATAACCAAAAGAAAGGCAGCTGAAGGAGAATCAGGCAGTAAATGGTAGAATATCCAGCTTTAATCCACTAGGCAAAAACTGTAACAGCACCAAAGAACAGATGCATTTTTTTAAACTCTGCCACCCTCAGAACACTTCAGACATATCTGTTTAGTTAGTGCATTTGATGTACATGACTAAACTATAGCTTGCATTCTAAATAAATGAAAGTTTAAATCAGAATTGATATGGCATGCTACTGATTAGCAAGCCAACTCGCTCTTCTCCCCAACCACCCAAAGGTCAAAGCTAGTCAGTTCATGCTGTGTTACCACTTCTCCTAAGCACTAAGATCAGATCTGAAGTAGTTTACTTCATTTGGTCTTCAACCTGTGGGAATACGGATCCGTATCGGATCCAAACCGGCAAATATTACTAGCATTAGCTCCAAGCTCCAGACTCCTCCCCTTACCCATAATACACCTCCACTGCCTTCCATCCCCAGATCTCATTTGCCGTGATTTGCTTATACATCGTGTCATCTGAGCTCCAGCTAGCAGTGGGTTATTTAATTACTGTAAGTAGAAAACTTTCACTTTTTTTTCGTCAGTCTAGATTAGTTTAGGTACCCCCCCAATCGCTTTGGCGTTGAGCGTTAGTCTGGTTAGGTAGATACAGTAGTTTTGTCTATGGTGCCCCCCCCCCCAGTGTTGTCTATAGATTAGCGTGGTACGTGGGTGTGTGTGTGGGTGTTTAAGTATTTGCCTGTCTTTTTTAAGGCTTTCTTTCTTTGAGGATGGCTGAAAAGCTTGCTTTTAAGCACTGCACAAAGTGTGGCCATAAGCTCTCCCCAGTGGATGGCCACACTCTGTATGTGTTGTGCTTGGGTGTGGCCCACCTTAGTGTGGACTACTCCCTATTTGTGTGGGGTTCAACCCCCCCCCCCAAGCCTTAAAGGATAGGAAGGCCAAGTTGGCCCTCAAAGGTCTTTTTCCTCCTAATGACTCTCTCTCCTTGTCTTCGGCTTCAATCACAGCAGCTGCTGTAACTGCCACTCCCTCCTCTCTTCCTCTGGCCTCTCCTCCCTCCCAGGCTGGGACTCAAACTCCTGCATCTAAGCCTGTGGTAGTGGAGCAGAAGAGAGGTAGAGAAAGGGAGAGAGAGCTGAAGATAAGGGAAAAGAGGAAGAGGTACCTGGACCTCGCTTCTCCAAGCAAGTCAACACAGATCCATGACTCCCCACGGCTCCGATCTCAGAGGTTCTCCCCAGAACCGAAGGAGGCACGTCCAGTCTCTCTGGCCACGGTTCTCCGACCCGCCAGGTCGGAGTCCATGGCCTCGTCACGGTCAACCCGCTCCTTATCGGATAAGGATCTGGTAAGATGATGAGGTGCTTTATCCATACAGAGATCCAGATGGGGGTCTTGCCAACCCTCACTCCCTCTGGAGGCGGGAGCTCGCTTCCTTTCTTTTAACCCATTTCTCCTTCTCTGATCCAACCTTCAGCTTCAGAGTAATCAGATCCGAGGTTGGCCTTGGTCAGGGGGTCAGCGTCGACAGCTGCCTGGAGCGTTTTGGATCAGACCAGTTTGGATCCGAACCGCTCTCAGAGCCGGAGCGTGGGTGTTGAATCAGAGGGAGCGGAAGCTTTTCCATCGGCTCCAACTTTGTCGGGCCAGGTCCCCTCCCTCGGAGCTCCATTCACCTTGGGCCCGGCACCAATTCTCATGTCAGAACCGGGGAGACAGGCCTCCTTAGCTTCCCAGGAGGTCCGCTCTCCTTTGGCATTCGATGTGGCAGAAAGGATCCTCACTCAAATCAAGACCCCTGACCGCCCCCTCGGACTCCTCCCAGACCCCCTCGGCTCTGTCTACAGTCCCCATTGTCTTACCAGAGACAGCCCGTGCTCGAAGAGCCCCAGACAGTTCCCCCAGAGGAACAGATAGCTTGTAAGCACCCCCCAGAGAGCCCCACCGGAGATGTGCCTTGCAGGCATACGTGCAAGAGGAGGCACTTGGACTCGCCCCCCCCCCCCAGTTCACCCTGGACACAGATTTAGGTGATGGAGAGGGTTCCCCAAGATCACTTCCCAAGGATGTCTCCTTTGGAGACATCATGGAGATCCTCCGCCAGCGGGGAGGTTAGTCAGCCCCCAAGCCCTCTTCTGATGAGTCTGTGTTCCTGGAGCTTTCGGCATGGGCCCCGTCTACTTCCTGGGTGTCCCCTCCCATGTATCCTTTAGTGGATTTGGTCACCTCACAAGCGTGAAAGGAACCAGACACCATGGAGCCTATCCCCAAGTGACCCGATAAAATTTTAAGCCCCCCCATTGACAGGCCATCCTGGAATAAGGGCTCCTCTGTGAACGCCATGGAGAAAGCAGCAGCCACTAAGAAGGAACTTGCTCAGGAGAGTTCCTCAGTCCACCCTCCTGACCGGGAGTCACGGATGATGGACCGCCTAGGAAAGCAGGTGTATGCTTAACTATCTTTTCGATTAAGGCACTGAATTACTTGGCTCATGTCACTAAACTCCAACGTGACCTAGTAAAGGAACTGGAGGAATCCCCCCTCCCCCAAGTCCATGGCACAGGAGGACAAGGCTTCATTCTCCACAAGAATGGCCACTCTAAAAGCGGTATCTAATATGTCCATGTGACTCCTCTCCCATGCTATGGAAGGAGCGGCTAGGGTGGCTGGGTCCAGCATGTCCATGAGGCGTTAACGCCTGGCTCAGGTTGTGTCAATTTTCAAAACCCTTTAAGGCATCCTTTGCCAATGCCCCTTATGACGGCTCTACACACACCGGTAAGACAGTCAAGGAGACACTAGTCGAAAGTGAGAAGGAAGGGAAGACACTGTCCACCGTCGGAATCCACTTCTCTAACTCTCAAAGCTCCTTTTTCCAGAACCAGAGAGGGCAAAAGAAGATGTGGTTCCAGAAGTCTCCATATTCCCAGGACACTCAGGGCTCTTCTTCCCCTAGAGGCAGATGGGGACAGAATGGACGCCAGCCTAGAGGCGGGGGGGGGGGGGGTCTGTGGAACTTCGGGTCTCGGGAACCATTCTCGGACAGACCTGGGCAGCAACCCTGAAGGGATGCACGACTGCCCTACTCTGGAAGCAGTTGGGGGACAATTGTCCTTGCACCCAGCGGCATGGGAGTCCATAACAACGAACCGCTGGGTGCCTCAAATCATATCCAGAGGATATTCTATCCCCTTCGTGGGTTACCCAATATCTCCCAGACACTCCCTGACGTTCCACCCACGCAGAGGGAGGCAGCAGCATAAGAAATTTCCACGCTGCTAGTAAAACGAGCCATCGAAACCCCCCCTCCCCCGGATCAGTCTGGATCGGGCTTCTACTCCAGGTTCTTTTTGGTGCCAAATTAAACAGGGGACTTAAGGCCCACTCTGGACCTCTCTACCCTGAACCTGTCTGTTGCCAAAGAGAAGTTCCGAATAGTCAAGCTACAGTCCATCATGCCGTACCTGCAAGAGAGCGACTGGATGTGCTCATTAGACCTCTAGGATACTATCACATAAAAATCCACAGAAGCTCCAGGAGGTTCCTCCATTTCCGGCTAGGAGTCAATCATTATCAATTTCGAGCCTTACCCTTTGGTCTCACCACAGCCACCAGGGTGTTTACCAAAGTGATGGAGGTTTTTAGCAGCTCACCTGAGGCTTCAGGGGGATTCAGGTCTATCCGTACCTGGACAATTGGCTCCTCACTGCTCCCACCAGGCGTCTACTTTCCCAAACCAAGGATTACTTTCTAACACTTGCCCTGAGTTTGGGCATCACAATCATCACATCCAAATCTCTTCTAGATCCTGTACAGGTGATAGATTACATTGGTGCCAGGATAGATATTCTTCACTGCAAAATATTCCTGACTTTGGAAAGAGTTCAAAACCTCAGGATGCATGTCTCCCTGATCTACCGTTCTCACCTCCCAATGACGGAATCAGTGTTGGGGGCCCTAGGCTCGACGGCAGCGACCATAACTCTTCTTCCATGCGCTCGGCTACACATGCAGATTCTTTGGTGGACTCTAGCGGTTCAAGGGTCCCTGTTGAAACTGCCATTGACTTATCCTATCCACCTAAGTCAAGTGTGCCGTTCATCCCTCATATGGTGGATGAGCTCTCTGGATTTTTTGGAGGGACGACCCTTTGTTCCAGCCCTGGTCCAAACCACAGTGACCACGGATGCCTCCCAACTCGGGTGGGGCGGCATTGTTCAGGCAGGACAGTCCAAGGCCTGTGGTCCCCCATAGAGACCAGCATGCATATCAATGTCCTAGAGATGAGGGTGGTCCTAGTGTTGCAGGCCCTTCATGCCTTTCTTCCTCTGGGGACAACTGCCATTCAGTCAGACAACATGTCAGTAGTCTGGTACATCAACAAACAGGTAGGGACCAGATCTTACCCCCTTTGTCACAAGGCCATGAGTGTGTGGGATTGGGCGATCTCCACCAGTCGCTTTCTCATCGCAACGCACATTCCAGGACAGTCCAACATCCTAGTGGACAGGGTAAGTAGGACCATTCTGATGCCTTATGAGTGGTCTCTGAATCTGTCAGTAGCGGAACAGATCTTCGGCGAGTGGGGTCAGCCTTGCTGCGATCTCTTCACATCTCCTTCCAACACGAAGTGCAGCAAGTTTTTCACTCTGAACCCCCTGCCTTGGGAGTCCCCCAGAGACGCTCTAGTTCATGCTTCGCCTCCCGGTCTTCTGTATGCTTACCCGCCAGTACCTCTTATTCCGAGGTTTCTGCAGAAAGTTTGTTGACTGGGGAGCAAGGTAATCCTTATTGCCCCATTCTGGCCTTGCAAAGAACAAGGCAGGAAACCACTGGATAAACACTTTATATAAGTAAAGCTTTCGGATACAATCCTTTCTCAATACAAAACAATGCATAGAACCAGCTCTTTACATATAGGTCCAAATATATCACATGACATGCAGCCAAAATCACATGATATGTCATCCATATCACAAAAACATTTTAAAGAAACATTTAAAAAAAAACTTTTTTAAAAAACTTAATACAAAAACTTGAAATACTTTAATAAAACTTTAAAAATATATATATATTTAGATAAAACTTCAGGCTAAGAGAGATTAGCTCTACTTAATTTAACTAAAATAGGTTTGAGACTGACTTGGCTATTCAAGCCTGGTTTTGAGTCACTCATAAGTCTCAAGATCCATTCATATTCCTTAATTTCTAAGTGATTATTTAGGTCCCCTCCCCTAGGTGTAGGTGTAACGTGGTCAATAATTCTAAACCTAAAAAAATGCTGCTGACCAAATTCCTCTATATGTTTGAATAGTGCATTCCTGTCATAGCATCTCCTAATTTCTGACTTATGTTCAGTCATCCTGTCCTTAAGCCTGCGGGTAGTTTTGCCTACATAGAAAGCATTACATGCCTGGCAGGTAGCCAAGTAAACCACATGGGTAGTAATACATGTACCTGCTACTCTAAAACTAAATGTCCTACCATTGATAGGATGCACAAACGTATCATTTTCTGTACTACAAATGTCATCACAAGAACAGTTGTGACATTTGTGAGTACCATATTTCACTATAGTAGATACAGGTGTAGTCCTCTCAAAGTCCTTGTAGCATAGTGAACTCTTAAGGGTCCTCATATTCTTATAAGAGAAATTGGGTTTAGGTCCCAATAAACTTCTTAGTTCATCTGATGCCATCAAGATGACCCAATTATCAGATATAATTTTTCTAACAGCTGGTGTCCTTAAATTATATGTAGTTACATATCTAATAGGTGCTACAGATGTTTGTTTGCACCTAGAGTCAATACTAACAACATCCTCATACAAAACTGCCAGGAATGGTTTTTCCCTTCCTTTGGTCTCACCTTCTGGCTCCACCTTGGATCCTAGATCCCATTCAGGATTTGATTTCACACCCCCTCGGGGGTGCCTCATCAGAGTCTGGACAGCCTGAACTCACGGCTTGGCTGCTCCAGTTCCTGTAATTGCTAGGACTCCTGGACTATCTTCCTCAGTTAGATCTATTTTGGTAGCTGCTCATAAGTCTTTGACCAGAAATGCTTATCGCAGCAAGTGGAAACGTTTTTTTTTCAGGGTCTCCCAGAGGAGTTTAGACCCTTTCACAGCTCCTATTTCCGCTATTCTTGATTTTCTAGCTAATATTTTCCAGAACGGAGCTAGTTCTTCTACTGTCAAAGTTCAGTTGGCTGTCATTTCCCATTTTCATGTGTGTGAGAATTCTGCATCCTTAGCATCTTCCAGACTGTGTAAAGCTTTTATCAAAGACACCTTTTTGCTATGCCCCCCCCCCCAGTAAAAGATCCTGTTCCCCCATGGGATCTTACTATGGTTCTCAATACTCTGGTCACTCCACCTTTCGAGCCTGCCTCAACTGCAGATCTAAAATTTTTATTGTGGAAAACAGCTTTTCTGGCAGCTATTACCTCTGCTAGAAGGGTCTCAGAATTACAGGCCTTGTCCATCAAACTTCCATACATGATTTTTCATAAAGACAGAGTTTCCCTTTGGACAAATCCATCTTTTCTTCCCAAGGTGGCTTCACCAGTCAATATCAATCAGACTATAAATTTGCCTGTGTTCTTTCCCAATTTTACAAACAAGATGGAATACAAACTACACATGTTGGATGTTCATAGACAGTTACGATTCTATTTACACAAGACAAAAAAATTCCTTAAATCTGATCAATTGTTTGTTTCCTTCTATAAATCCTTTTTGGGGAACCCTACTCTTAAGGTCAATATAGCTAGATGGATTTCTTCATGCATCCTTCAGGTCTATAAGGACAGCGGTATGTCTCCTCCAGGTCAGGTAAAAGCTCATTCCACTAGGTCCATGGCTACATCTGCGGCTTTCTGGTCTAGAGTGTCTTTGGATGACATTTGCTCTGCAGCTACTTGGTCTTCATCTCATACATTTATTTCTCATTACAAATTGGATTTGATTTCCAGAAGGAGAGCATCCTTTGGTTCCGCGGTGCTCCGGAATATCCTTCCATGAGGGCCTCCCACGAGTTTTAGTAGCTGGGGACTCTGTCCAACAGTTTGAAGACCAAAGAAGTAAACTACTTCAGATAAAGAAGTTTAGTACTCACCATAACGTTCCATCTGAGTAGTTGTACTTCATTTGTCTTCAACTGTCCCTCCCTCCTTCCTCCAGACCTTGGTGCATGATCAGCTTACAGGCTGCAGTATAGGTCACAAGTATATTATCAGGTCGGGTTCTCAGTACAAGTTCAGCAAACTCGATCTGGGGATGGAAGGCAGTGGAGGTGCATTATGGTTAAGGAGAGGAGTCTGGAGCTCGGAGCTGATGCTAGTAATATTTGCCAGCTCAGATCTGATATGGATCCGTATTCCCACAGGTTGAAGACAAAATAAGTACAACTACTCAGATGGAACATTATGGCGAGTACATAACTTCTTTTTATTCACATTTAAATCATCTCACTGATTACATGTGGCCTGCATTCACACTTACTATGGATCAAGAGGCTATGCTTGGTCTCAAAGCAAAGACTGTTTCACTGCTGTCAGATGAGATTCTTTAGTCTGAATGCAGGCTGGAAAGAATACTGTCTGTGTGTGTAAAAAGGTCACACAGGAAAACCAATTGGTTAAAAAACAAAAAGAAAAATCTAGCAAAGCTAGACTTTCCACTATGAGATACCTTAAACCTCTTGTGTCAGAGGCAACAAGGGATATATGCAAATTACCCCTTAAGGATATCAGGTGTTTCAGCTAAATGGCAATTCTGAATGTCTATGACTTTTTCTTTTACCTGTAAGTTTATTTATGGACAATTTCAGGTTAATAAAGCCAAACCCCTCTAGCTGTGGAGATGCAAGTTTCTGCCTTTTTATGGCATCAGCAGCACAGCAGAAGAGGAATGTTTTTGGAAACATAGGGTTGTCGTACCAAACTGATATCCATAAACATGAGAAAGAAAAATAGAGACAGATTGAGAGATTTTTTACCTGCCAAGAAATGTGGTAAATTCCTACATTTACTCTCCCAGGATGAATTGGGAAAGCGTACTGGACATTTTCTGTCTGCAGACTGGGTGAAGGCAATGCATACAATTTGAATGCAATGAAATATTTCCATCACAGGAAATGGGAAAAAGTACTTGATCACAATTGGCTCACAACATACAGATACTTGGATTGCAGAGAATTTATAACGTTACTTGTGACTAGAAAAGGAAGGTTTGCACTGACATAGCGATTTCAAAAGAAAGCATTAGCAGCACAACAGTGCCTAAGAACACAGTGACAGACGGATAATTCTACCAAGAGAATTTATATATTTACTTATTTGTGGAAAACCAGCCTAGTGATGATACAGGAATGCCAATAAGTGGAAAACCTCTACACTGTTCAGGAACACTGTGGGACACATACTGCTGTTGCAAAGCAATTTTATGTACTGCTTTGTGATTGGAATGGAAGGAAAGCTGAGCTGATGTAGGGAATTCCACAGAAGAAAAACACCTAATATTACTACAGAACTCTTTGAAACCGTGTTGTTGACAGATGAATTTATACAGCTATTTGAGAGTAGCAAGGAGAACTTGTGTTAATATACAGAATTCCATAGGAGAAAAAAAAAAAGCACTGAACTGCCTGAGACTTTGACAAACAATGCTGTTACTAACAGAATTTATAAATTATGGAACATAAATTGGGACTCGTTGAAACTGGGAATTCCACACAGGAAAATAAATCCTAATTACTACACTGCCGAAGAAAACTGTGGTAGACCGAATGTTTTTAGTGAACAAATTCGTACAGCTACTGTGAATAGAAAATGGGCGTTATGATAGCAAGGACTTCTACACCAGAAAGAAAAAAATAAAATAAAAACTAGTAAACGACACCAGGAACGCTGTGGCAGATCATTATATTTCATCAACCACAGTGCTATTTGTTAATATGAAAGAAGGCTTTTTATTATATTAGGGATCCCACAGAACCGAGAAAAAAAATCACTGCACAAAACACCAGACATGACTTGCTTCCCAGAGGGAGACTACAGGCAACTGTATGATGTCATTCTATTCAATGTTGCAGTACTCTTTACACGTGGGTTGTCTTCTGCCCAACAACCCGACGTCCGGCCTGTATACAAAAGCTTATAGCCACTACCAATACATGGGACATTGCACGTAGGTTCTGATAGTGTCAACCATAAAAAGACGCCCGCACGTAGCATCCTCAGAACTTTTTCACCATTTCAGAAGGTTGACTCTTACGTACAGTCTGCCAGCTTCAGATAAGTACCCCACTGGGGATTCGTTTTTATTACTACTGCCATTTGCTATTGTTATTGTCATCCAGAAAGGGCAAGTGTAGGTGTGAAAGGCAGATTCCACATAAAGATCACCACAAACTCTGTCTTTTTTGTTTAGGGCCTAGCCACGACTACCATTCCTTTTCCATTTGTCAGGCATTTGCGCCAAAGACTTTATGTAGCAGTCTTTCTGCCTTAATCTCCATATTGAGAATCAGTGACTCAAATGTCTCACTAGAGATGCTATGGAAGGTGCAGAGTTTGAAGAGGAAGGTGAGTAAGGTGAGTAAGCAGAAACCTGAAACTTCTTCGACTGTGCCTGCTACCTCTGACGACCCCCTTAAGGTCAGTGCCGAACTGGTGGTCCATTTGGAGGTTTGGTCCACTTCTTCTGCAGGTACCCCTGGGGAAGCAGACAAGGATTTGGATCCTAGCACATCTGAGGTAATCCAGTAGTGTGTGTAAATATGTATAAAACAAAATAAAAATAACGCAACCACCAACTGATATAACAGTTTTTTATTTTGTTTTACACGTCTGAGGTAATGCAGACATCCATTACGGACAACAGGGGGGGGGATCCATGACTTGTGCTGCTGGAGGACTCTGGCGAAATTCCTGCCGTTCCGACTAGGGATCCTTCACTGTCTATGCCACGTTAGGCCTATGTAGAATTCCTCTTCTTTGTCTCCTCATACTGAAAGACACATTAAGAAAAACCAAAAAGACCAAGACCTCTTTCTACTTTTACTACTTCTCCTGTGCAGGCTACTACATCTCAGGTTCTTCCTACGATTCTGAGGATTTCTCCTCCGATGAATACTCCCTTGCATACTCCACCCAAATTACTTCCCCTCTGGAATATGCATCTCCTGAGGAGCAGTCTAATGGGGAGATTCCCCAGTTGAAGACACTTTCTTTTGGAGAAACAATTAAGATGAGGGGAGTTCTTCAAATGGGATTCCTCCCAGATTTCTGAGGAACAAGTGTTACGATCTGCTACAAATGGAGGTTCCTGCTCCCTCTGCTGTTCCTCCAGTTCTTCCAGCTTTTCTGGACCCCTTTGCTTCTTCCTTAAACACCTGACTCCAAGGCCCCTACTCCTAAGAGGCCCGGTAGACTTTATAAAATACTAGATGACTGCAAGTTTCTCTACAAGTGCCCCTCTGCTGATCCAGCTGTGGTCTCCATAATTTCTGATAAATCTCGCTTGTCTCCTTCTGCCAAGCTTCTTCCTTCTAAGGAAAGCAAGCTCCTTGACAGACTGGGTAAGAAGGTATACACTTCTACTTTAGCTATGATGACTATTAACTACCAGACATATGTCTAGATATTCTTTGGCTTTGTTTCTCAGGCTTTGGCTCAGTTACTGGACAGAGGTTAAGTCACAGGTTCTCTCACTTTTGGCTGCATCTTCTACAGTAGCTATACATTCCATCAAGTGCAGCTATGATACGATATGATGGAGGCATCCTCCAGTGCTGTTGCTTCTGCCTCTGTGCTCAGGAGACATTCCTGGTTAAGGCTTCAATTTACTGCCTGATGATGTTAAAGCTAACTTACTTGATGCTCCTCTAGGTAAGTCTGCTCTGCTTGGTTCAGCAGCTGCAGAACTATTTAAAGCCCTACAGCAAAAAGGAAAACTTCAGAATTTAAAACACTTGTTTGTCTCATCAGTTCCCAAATTAGATAGGAATTTCCCTGCCGAAACATTCTTTTGGTAGGAGACCAGCGTGTTCTTCCTGTGCTGCCGCTGTTCTTCTGGTGCTCTCCCTTCTTTCATGGAGATTCCTCAGCCCCACTTCCTGTCAACATCATCCGTTTCCTCAGATGCTATCTCAGCTTCTTGCTCAAATCACTATTCAGCCTGTACTTCTGCATCAGAGAGGAAAGGGGCTTTACTCCATAATGTTCCTTGTGCTAAGAAAGGGTGGTCCTTGGAGAAGAATTCTACACCTCTCTCACTTAACACTTTCCTGGTAGTGCCTGTTTTAAGGATGCTGTCACTTCAGACACTATTTCCTCACATTTCTCCTCAATCTTTCATAGATCTCAAATATGCTTAACAGCATATCCCTATTCACCTTCAGTACAGGAAATTCTTATCTTTCTCTGTGGGTTCTTTGCACTTTCAGTTTTCTGCCTTGCCTTTTGGTCTTTCCACTGCCCCAATAGTTTTCACAAAGTGCTTGGGCCCAGCCATTGGTTTCCTCAGGGTCCACAGGGTTCAGGCTTATCCTTAGACAATCTGCTTTTTCTGGCCAACAATCAGGACCTATCGTCTCAAAACCTTGTGCAGGCCATTCATCTCCTCCAGGGCCTAGGGTTCACAACAAATTTCAAGAAATCCAGTCAGACTCCATCTCAGGATCGCATCATCTTAGGGTGCAGGTTCAGGACAGATCTAATGATGGTTTTCCTGCCTGCAGACAAGATTCTCTCTTACATCCTTCATGAAAAGTCTTTTGCCTCTCCCATCTATTTCGGGCCTGGGAATTTCTGAGACTTCTAGGATTCATGGCTTCCAAGATTCCCATGCTGCCTTTGACAAAGCTTCACATGAGGAAATTTCAGTGGTTGATAAAGACAACCTGCTCTCAACATGCTCACCCTTTAGATGTCCTGGTTCTTCTCCTCCCCTGCTTGAAAACAGAGCTTCACTGGTGGATTCAACAACTGTCTGAATCCAGGTCTTCCTCTTCTCTTACTCCAGCCTTCTCAACAGATGCTCACAGATACCACAGACACAGACATAGGCTGTGAGGCAGTCTTTCCTTCCAGGAAGGCTCAGGGTCTTTGGTCTCCACTTCAGCAGAGGGAGCACATAAACATTCGACAGATAAGGGCTCTAATTCCAACCTTGCAAACCTTTCATCCTCTTTTCCTACCAGGTCTTCTGAAGATTTTTTTTTTTTTTTTTTTTTTTTTTTTTTTTTTTTTACAGACAATACCACCCATCCTCTGGTACATAAGATTTGGTGTGCCCCCCCCCCCCACTTGTTTATCTTCTTTGCAGGTTAGCCCTCAAGGCATGGGAGTTAGATACCAAACAGGAGAGGACCCAGGACTGAACCCTGTGGTACTCCACTTGTCACTGGTTTGAAGCTGGATTTGGAGTCTGCTACTTTCACAGTGTGGGTTCTGTCAGTGAGCCAATTCGCAACCCATCTTGTGACATAGTGATTTATACCTAGTTCAGTGAGTTTATCTATAATTCCAGAGTGGGGGGTGGTGTCAAAAGCCTTGGCGAGATCTAGATAGGCTGTGTGAACCACCTTACCCTCATCTACGGCTTTGGTGACTGCTTCAAAGAAGTCTATTAGGTTTAGGAGATATGATCTGCCTTTTACAAACCCGAACTGGGTGGGGTCCTGAGTCTGGAGATTAGCAATGTCATTGTTTATAAGTTCCATGATGATACGCTCCATAGCCTTGCAGACCAGGCTCGTTAGGCTAATGGGGCAGTAGTTTCCGGGGTCTGTGGTGGCTCCCCCTATGTGGAGTGGGATAACTGTCGCTGTGCGCCATTCAGTGGGCACATAGCCTGAGGTGAGGCTATGATTGAACATGGTACTTGGGTGGGGTGCCAGTTCGTTCTGTAGTTCATGTAGAACACAGCCTGGGATGTCGTCAGGTCCCATGGATGCTGTGTTCTTGGCTTTGGATAGTGTGTTTTTTTACCTATACAGCCATGATTACAGGAACTTTGCATTCTTCTGGTATAGAGATGGGCCCTTTAGGGGATGACAGAGGGGTAAAGTTAGCACTGAACCTATCTGCCAGGATGTTGGCAATATCCATTGGTTCTGTATATTTAGTGCCATTGTGCTGTAACGCAGAGCAGATCTGAGTGTTGCCATTGAGATTCTTGACATAGCTATAGAATGCTTTGTGGTTGTCTTTAGAGTCGGTGGCTATTTTGTTTTCATAACTCGCTTTGGAGGATTTTATGAGGGATCTCAGCTTCTTACTGAAGCTGACCAGGGAGTTTCTCCAATCATGGGATTTTACTCTTTTTTGCAACAGTTTCTTTCTTCTGTTGTAGAGTTTGTTTATGGCAGGGGACCACCAGATTTGGCTTCCATTTTTTGGAGGATAGCATCTTGGTTCTGTTAGGGATTGCACGATCCATGCACTCATGTAAGTGCTTATAAAGTGCATTTGTTTAGGATTCAGCAGTCATACCTCTGTTGTCCGTCAGCATGGGTGTCGTGAAGTTTGCCACTTCTGTCTTAAGAAGCGTGAAGTTGGCTTTGGAGAAATTTTTTACTGTGGTTTCCCTAATGGGGGGTGGGGGAGGGATGTGGATGTCTAGGGTGATTAGCTTATGGTCGGACCTGACCAACGAGGAATTGACCTCTGGTGTGCAGCACCGGTTGCCCATGTTGGTAATAACCAGGTCTAGGATATTGCTGCCCCTGGTGGGGGTGTGGATAAGTTGATCCATGGCATTGGAATTTATGAATTCCAGAAAATGTTGAGCACAAGAGTTGGTACACGAGTAGTTTTCCCAGTTAATGGTAGGGTAGTTGAAATCGCCCATTATTAGGGTGTTACGTTGTACCCTAATATTTTCCAGTGTATTAAGAAATGAGGAGTGGGAATCCTGGGGCATGGTGGGGGATCTGTAGAAAGCTACAATTTGGATTGCGGTCTTGCCCAGAGTTAGTTACACTCGGATAATCTCGGATGCATTATGCTGAGCAACTAGCCTGGAGGTGTGGATATCCTTAATGAATATGGACACGCCTCCGCCTTTGGTGTTTCGGTCCAGGTTAGGTGGCCGAAAGGTGTGGTATGAATTATAGCCTGGTAATGCAGGGGTACTCTCTGGAGCCTTGAACCAAGTCTCTGTCACTGCACAGATGTCAATGTTCTCCATTTTAAGGAGTGCCTCGAGAGAGTGCATTTTGAGGTTTAGACTTCTAGCATTGAGTAGCAATACCCTCAGATTCTTCTTGCCTGTACCAGTTAGGGTGGTGAATTTGTCATTTGAACCTTGCCTAAAAAAGGCACTATAGGGGTGGCTAGAACCTTAGCCAGTATCCGGAATCCCAGGGGCGACCGGTGCAGGCCATCTCTGGCAAAGCATCATGGCTTGTCGATCATATCAACCCAGGCAGACAGATACTGGATCCCCTTAGAATGACACCAGAAGCTTAGCCAATTGCTGAAGTCAATCATTTTTTCCTTGTACTGTGGTATCATTCTGGGTGATGGCAGGATGCTACTCAGGGCTAGGGTCATACCTGCCTGGGCTACAAGATCGGACAGCTCCTCCATGTCCCTTTTCATGTAGTCCAAGGAGGTACATCTCAGGTCATTCACACCAACATGGACAATGACAGAGTCATATTTGTACTTGTTGTGGAGTGACCTGAGCGCATGCGTTATGTGGCGGATCCTGGCACCAGACAGGCAGCTGACAGTAACTTTCTCCTTGTATAGCCTGGTGAGTCTAACATCAGTGTGCCTGACTATAGAGTCACCTATGACTAGAGTGTTGGGTACGTTGTTATACCTTATGGGCTGTGATTGAGTGGCACACTGTGTTTGTGAGCTATGTGTCATTTGGGTTGTGTTGGGGGGGGGGGTAGAGGTTGCTTGTGTTTCTGCTTTGGTGGTCCCTGTTGCTTGGGCAGGTTTTTACTGAGAGCCTCCGCGAATGTAGGTATGTGTTTTGTGTTTCTATGTGTGTGTTTTGGTGGTGTAGGTTTTGAGGGACTATGTGCTGAGTGTGGCAAGTGTTTACCTTCTCCTCTTGACTGTCTAGTCCAGTCTTGGGTGAAGAGAGCTTTGCTTCCAGTTTGGCTATACAAGTGCATCTCTCACACGTTGCAGTGTTGTGTGGTAGGAGGAGAGGGTTGTCTGTGTTCATGAGGCAATTACTGCATTGCCCCAAGATGCCCAGATTCGTCAGGTAGACAGGAGAAAACACAGGGGGCTGACCCTTAGACATGCCTGGATAGGTGCTTATTTGTTAAGTACTAGAAATGGTTTTCCTCTAGACAGTGAGGAAAGTCGAGTGCTGTAGTAATTTCTGTAGTAATCCTTTGCTGAAGTTCTAGCTCAGAGTCTGCCTGTACTGCCACATCGTCTGCCTACAGCAGCTTTGTTGATCCATCCCCTCCATCCTGTTTGCTAATGTAGTCCATCAACAGTATGAACAGCAGTGGGCTTAGAGCTGAACCCGGATGTACACCCACACCCACTGGGAACCCCTCTGTGTGGCTGAACACTGTTCGTACTTGAGTCATTGGGTCCTTGTACATAGTCTGCACTAATTCTATCAATGTTTCTGGGACTTCAAGTCACTGCAATACTGCCCAGATCAGCTTTCTTGGGACCTTGTCATATGCTTTCTCCAAGTCTAGGAATGCCCAGTTGGACTCTCTCCTCATCTCTAGGTTCTTCTCAAATATCTGTCTCAATGCAAACATCAGGTCAACTGTGCATCCTGATCTGAATCCAAACTGCTCATCTCCCATCTTACATTCTACCGCTCTGCATATCCGTTTATCACCCCCGCCAGAACTTTCATGCAATGTGATAGGAGTTTGATGCCTATGTAATGCCCACAGTTGTGGATGTCCCCTTTGTTCTTGTACACTGGCACAAGTATGCTTATTCTCCAGTCATCTGGAATACACCTTTCTTGCCACAGTGCTATTAGTATCAGGAGCCATTTTTTCCCCTATCTCACCTAGCATCTTTATCATATCTGCTGTGACGTCATCTGAGCCTGCTGCTTTCCCTGACTTCATCTTCCTTGGTGCTGTTCTTAACTCTTCTAGGGTGGGCTCCTCTTCTCTCTTTGTAGGCTGATTCTGGGGCAATACAGCTTCTGTGGGGTTTTCTTCATTCAGAAGCTGCTGGAAATGCTCCTTCCATCTGCCTTTGATGTCCTCTGGGCTGGTGAGCAGGTTGTTGCTGGCATCCCCTATGAAGGGTGTCTGACTATCTTGTTTACCTTTCTGACTTTGCCTTGCAACCTGATACAGTTTCTTTGTGCCCCTTACTGAATCACTTTCCAGAAGCTGGTACAGTGCCTCCAATACCCTATTCTTTGCTATTGCAACTTCTTTCTTAGCTTCTTTGTTAGCCAACCAGTAGTCCTTCCTAGCCTTGTCAGTCTTTTTTGTCTCCCACTTCTTCCTGCACTCCTTTTTTCTTTTGATGACTTCCTGGACTTCTGCATTCCACCACTAGCTTTCCTTATGCACCTTATTTCCATACTTGGCTCGGCCATATATTTTTTCTGTAGTCCTAACACATGCTGTTTTTAGGCACTGCCATTCTTCTTCAACTCCACCTATTTCCTCTTCTTGGGGTGCTAGAGCCCTGAGTAATTCCTTGAACGGTTATAATTTCTCTCCAGTTAACTTTCAGGTCTTCAGCCTGGTCTCTGTTGACTTTAGAGCCTTCTCTGACCACTGCTCGCAACTGATTGTGGCAACTATGCTGTAGGCAGACTGTTTCACTGGGGATGACTTTGCAATCATGGATTCTGACCCACTGCCTTTTCCTTACTAGGAGGAAGTCTATCAGAGTTGCATGTTGACTACTCTTGCATGTGATCCTGTGACCGTCTCCCTTTCTGAACCATGTGTTGGCTACTATCAAGCCATTTGCCAGACAGAAGTCTAGCATGACCTTTTTTGTTCCTGTTGCCTCACCCAAGTGGACCCAGGCAGTCCTCATATCCTATTCCATCTGTCCAGATATGTGCATTCAAGTCACCCATTATCAACACCAATTCATGTTGTCCTGCTTTATCTAGTAGGTCCTGCAACTGCTGTCTGAATGCACTCTTTTCCTTCATTATCACAACCCTGCTGTGGGGCATAGGCTGAGATTATGAATACTGCGCTATCATTACACTGGAGTCTGACTGCCATGAGTGTCATCAATTCTTATGATATCCCTTACTGCCTTCTGAAGCCTCTCTCTCACCACAATTCCTACACCATTTCTAGCCTGCCCTCCACTTGAATAGTAGACTCCAGATCCCAAGCCAAGTGGCTTTGCTGCACTGCCCTTCCATCTCATCTCCTGTATACATAGGATGTCTAGCCTCCTCCATATCATCAGGTCATCCACTTCCAGGCCGAGTCCTGTCAGTGAACCTACATTATGCATAGCAATTCTCAGTTCATGTTTGGCAGGTTGGTTGGTTTTACGTCCAACTTTCACTCAACAGCACTATTCCCGGCTGGGCAACTAGACACCGGTCAGCCAGTAGCTTATTAACCCAGGGCTGCTGGGCTTTATGCCGGGCACACACTGGCCAATAGGGGCACATATACCCCTCCCACCATTAGCATGGGTCCCTGGCGTGGTTCAGAGTAGGCCGGGTCCTCAACCCACTTATCACCGGTAACCACCCATGCCCATTTTTGGCAACATTAGTCGGCATGAACGAATCACCTAGAGCCATTACACCCACACACTGAGCACAGTCTGTGATCCGTATTCTCCTATCTTGAGGATACTGCGCACCACAGTAGATGCCCAAAGTGGTTGGTCTGTACAACTATTCCCCCTATCGGCCACCATGTAGAGTCTGTTCTGATGCCCACAACTCCATTCATTGATGAGTTTGAGATGGAAACACTCAGCATGTTTTTCGGACATGGGAGAAACCCCACTGAAACACAGGGAGAACATGCAAACTCCAAATAGGCATTGGTCAGAGGTCAGGATCGAACCTTATGCATGAGAGGCGAAGACCTTAACCACTATGCCATCTGGTTCCCATAAATATGGGTATGGCTGGACCAATGTATGTGTTGGTGCATAGTTTACCACCATAGCCTCTCTTATCTTCATTAATTTTACAACCTGAACAGATATGAAGCTGTCTCAGGGTATCCAACCTACATTGAAATATCATTTTCTGGCTTTTTGAGTATAAAATAATCGACAGCAAATAAATCAAACTTTTCTTGATTACCATATTTACATATTTGAATTTCAGAGTCCTTTAGTTTCTTTGCCAATGACTCTAAAAATAAAGCAAATAAAGGAATGAGAACACACTTGCCTTGTTCCTCTGTTCAACTCACAGTTTTTGTTGGAAGAACCCTCCATCTTAATTCTTTCCTCTGACCCTTTAACTGTGAAAACTACTCGGGTACCAACACCTTTTCCCAACGGTTCTTAGAATTCATAAATTCCAACGCCTTGGATCAACTAATCCATTGTCCCACCAGGGGCTCCAATATCCTAGACCTGGTCATTACCAAAATGGGAGCTGGATGCCCCACACCAGTGGTCACCGCCTCATTGGTCAGGTCTGACCATAAGCTAATCACCCTTGACATCCACATCCCACCCCCACCCCCCAGTAAGGAAACCTCCGTAAAAAAACTTCTCCAAAGCCAACTTCATGGTACTCAAGTCAAAAGTGACAAACTTCATGACACCCATGCAGACAGGAGCTGAAAGTTAGACTGCTGAATCCTACACTAAGGCACTGTACGAGCACATCCACTAGTGCATTAATCATGTCATCCCAAACAGAACCAAGACACTCTCCTCCAAAAAAAAAAGGGAAGCCAATCTGGCGGTCCCCTGCCATAAACAAACTATACAACAGAAGGAAGAAACTGTTGCAGAAAAGAGGAAAATCCCAAGATGCAAAAGAAATCTCTTACCAGCCTCAGTAAGAAGCTGAGATCCCTCATAAAATCCCCCAAAACTAGTTACGAAAGTAAAATTGCCAAAGATTCCAAAGACAACCACAAGGAATTCTATAGCTATGTCAAGAATCTAAATGGCAATGCTCAGATCTGCTCTGAGCTACAACAGAATGGCATTAAATATACTGATCCCAAGGATATTGCCAACATCCTGGCAGATCGATTTAGAGCCAACTTCACCCCCTCTCACTCCCTAAAAGGCCCATCTCAATACCAAAAGAATGCCAAATTCCAGTAATCATGGCCAAACAGGCAGAAACTGCACTCTCCAAAGATAAGAATACAGCATCCATGGGAGCAGATGACATCCCAGGCTGTGTACTACATGAACTACAAAATGAACTGGTACCTCACCTAAGTGTCATGTTTAATCATAGCCTCACCTCAGGCTTCATGCCCACTGAGTGGCATACAGCTACAGTTATCCCACTCCACAAGGGGGGATCCACCTTGGATCCCAGGAACTACCGTCCCATCCGTCTGATGAGCCTGATCTGCAAGGGCATGGAACGCATTATGATGGAACTTGTAAACAAAGATATTGGCAACCTTCAAACACTGGACCCCACCCAGTTTGGGTTCGTGAAGGGATGATGTTATCTCCTGAACCTGACTGACTTCTTCAAATCAGTCTCCAGAGCTGTGGATGAGGGTAAGGCGGTCCACACAGCCTATCTGGACCTCGCCAAGGCCATCAACACCATTCCCCACTCTGGAATCATGGATAAACTTACTAAGCTGGGCATAAACCCCTACAACATTCGATGGGTTGTCAACTGGCTTACTGACAGAACCCAGACTGTATAAGTAGCTGACTCCAAATCCAGCTCCAGACAAGTGATGAGTGGAGTACCTCATGGTTCAGTCCTGGGACTGCTCTTGTTTGGCATCTACTTCTCTGAAGTACAGGCCAACACTAAGGGACTCTGGCTAACAAAGTTCGCAGATGACTGCAAACTGGGAGCCATTACTGAATCCCCAAATGATGTGGATATTCTACAAAAGGGCCTCCCAGAAAGAGATGCTTGATGCCAGAGCCATGAGCTCAAGCTTAATGCCAAGAAATGTACAGTTATCCCCTTTGGGGGAAAAACATGTACCCATGAATTACCACATAGGTACACTAAACACCGAAAGTGTGATGAGACACTTCGGGACACAGGTGGACAATGGTCTCACTTTCGATAACCACATCACCACAACAGTCAGAAAACTCTTCTATGCGGCACACCTCACTAAGGGCTTTTCATCCAGAAAAAAGAGGTAATTGTCTCACTGTACTTATCCCTCATTAGACCCATTATAGAGTACAATGCCCAGCTTGGTGTGTACCTCAAGACATCTGCAACAGCTGGAAAGGCCGCAGAAATGCCTCACTAGAAGAATCACAGGCCTAAAGCAGATGCCCTATGATGACCGTCTAAAAAAACTCCAGCAACACTCTGTGGCATATCGTCTACTCAGAGGCGATCTCTGCTTAACATACAAGGCCATGTCAAACTCTGAGCTGTTGGACATGCTCCACTTCAAGAAATCCCAATCCCTCAGACACACGCTCCAGGGATCTAAACCTTGTCATCACAATGAACAAAACATGCTGGAGGGATAGGTTTCTGACCCAGAGTCTCCCCATACTCTGGAATGGGCTGCCCATACATGTCAAGCAGAGTGCCTCCTTGGCCTTCTTCAAAAGGAACCTTGACGATTGGATGGGAGATAGGAAATTCACCCCGGGGATCACATCAGTCATCCTGCTAGACAGGTGTCCAGGGAAGTAAATATTGTGGGAAGAAATAGCCAGGGAGTTGTTATGGCTAGGCTTGTATAGGCCCTAGGTATGATAGCCGAGTACCAACCCTTTAATCTGAACAAATAATGACAATAATACCCTGTTTAAACATTTAAGTGAATGACCGGGGCACTGTTTTAAATTGTGGTTTTAGAGCAGCTTGATGTCAAACCGGGGTGGGTGGGGGTGTGGGTGGGGGGTGGGGATTAGTTTTAGAGAGAGGAAAAAAAAAAGAGTTACGACAATTACACTTTATTGCACATAACCTCCCTGGACTTAATGGGACTCTATCCATCACTTGCTTACTGAAATTAAAAGCCTACTAATGTATGAAGTTTTAAAATAGAATTTTAAAATCAACTATTATGCATTTATGTGCAATATTCTCAAAATGTTTTTATTGTTTGGTATTGTTGTAAGCTGATTTATTTTTATATTTTTTATAACTTTTTCCTTTTATAACACCAATGGCTTTACTGCATTTTAGTTGCACTGTTGCTTCAAAATGTTTGGCACAAAGGTGTCATGTGATTTCAAAAGGTTTTAAATAGTTGTGTATCACTTCCTTTCTGTTATCTGAAGAAGTCTAACAGTTACAGTCTCTCCCTTTAAGCTGCTTAACACGTTTACCCTCATACTATACTCCACAGATCTTGAATACAGAGTGCCTACAAAGCCAGCTTGGTTTCTATGTTGTACTCATTTTTAAAATCTGCAACATGTGGGAAAAGACTAACATTCACTACAGATTATTTGGCATTGTGTATTTTACCATAATTGCGTAACCCTCTAATTGCACTGGCCTTACTAGTCTAAACGCTGGCCAAGATGGAAGGTCAGCCTGCTAGTAGGACTTAAACTCCCTTATGCTCAGACAACGAGCTTATCACCACTACTAATTTCTTAAATAATCTGGAAAATTCCCTCTTACCTAAAAACTTGCCCTGCCAGCATCACACACCACCACAATTCTTTACTTAGTGGACCAAAATGTCTTTCACAATAAAGCAGAAAAAAACATAACTCACAAAACTTCCTAAAAATAAGATGAAGTCTCAGCAAAAAATCAGACCACACATTCACCTCATAAATAGCTGGCATAAAGTGCCACCCTGAGCAACACACTGCAAATCTAGCATTCTGACACACAGTAGCAACAGAAATGTTTCACTGATGGAGAATTATAGTCAAACACATTGCCATTACACTCAAAGTTGGACAAGGACAGGGTTACAGTGAGCTGTCTTTTAGGCACCAGGATTTCCAACATCACAAGGGCCCTGATGACCCCAACTCCCGTCAAATATCACTGATATAGTACTGATACATGAAGCAGTGACCAACTTACAAAAAAAAAAAAAAAAAAAAAAAAAGAAGCCCTGACAGACATGCAGAAAGACATGTCAGAACTTACCTTGTGTGTTACAAAATGCAGGTAAGACACTAGTCCTGAGTAGAATCCTTCAAACAGAATATCTAGATATATAAAGAAAAGATCACTAGCTCCAGTAATTGGTTTAATAGCTGGCGTAATTTGTGGGGGATCAGGTATGGGTCACGATGGGACAATATACTCAACAGGCCAACTTGCTTCGACAAGGATGACCTGCACTTCTCATTCAAAAGTTCCAATTACTGGTTAAAGCCTTTGCTGTTCCCCACTCCTTTTAAAGGTAAGTCCAGCTGACACGCACTCCGATGCAACTAACATGATACGTTTTAAAACTGGATTATATTAGGGAGAATCTCCAATAAAAAACGTCTAAAATAAGTTGGATGACTATGAGGTACTCCTGCATTTGGAAAAATCCACGTTTGCGTAGTTATTGAGAAGTAACAGCACTCACTCTAACTGGGTTGTGTGTTTTCACGTCTTCAGTCCCAATGTCAACTGTTGTACAGTCGCCATATTTGTCAAGGAACATCACGCTACCTCCAGAAATGGACTCACAGACTACACTCACTGAACTATGGATCACTCAAGATAGGATTGATCATCAATTAATAGTTTTTACTGTATACTTCCTTTGTTCTGTGAAGGCCATACAAGATTCCTCAGTGTTCTAAATGATTTCCCTATTAGCAAAAAGTCCATTGTTTTGGGTGACCAACCCTTCAATAAATGTAGACCTACACAACCCATATTGGATATGCCCCAAAATTTCTAGACTTTAAGCAAAAATTCCTTTAGCAGTTGGTAAAGGAATCAATTAAAGGACAGAGAAATCTTCAGCAGATTCTTATAAATATGGCAGCCTCTTGTACTACACCTCTGTTATCTACTTCCTCAGTCAAGTCTGACCACAGTCGTGTGGACCTTCTCTTTTAAACTGCCAAAGGCCCCTACAGTTAAACTCCACTGAATTTAAAGACTACAAACTTGCCAACCTCACCATACTCCCAGGTGAAATATTAAACTTCACCTCCAACTGCACCAACCCTGACCATGATGCAGCAGCAAGCTTCACCAAGGGATTCTACACATTTAAAACAGCAAACACACACTCCCTATCACAATATAGCATCGCAAGCTTCACCAAGGGATTCTACACATTTAAAAACAAAGAACACACACTCCCTATCACAACAGAGCAGAGAAAAATTCAAAATTAACCCCATACAAGTGGTGCACCACCATAAACTACACAACTAGAGAGATTCAAATTATAATAGCAGCCCAACACTCATTCTCAAAAAATAAAAAATATCAAAAGAATTATGAAATAGGAAAAGGACACTATTACATTCACTAAAGGAGTCCATGAATGTTATCTTTGGCTTTAGAAGCCAGCCTATTATAAATCCTTTAGCCATGTTAAAGTCAGACACAATATCCTACATTGATTTGAACTTATTCATACAGACGTCTCCTACTAAGGGCCAATAGACATTACCAATATACTTGCAAACCAGTTTAGTGCCAATTTTATTCCCTTTCCAAGATTTCTATCCAAAGACCTGAAATACATGAATCTGTTACTCCTCCAATTATCGCTAAAGATAATTTATTGAGAAGTGCTAATCAAGGTCAAAATACTTCCTCCATGTGACCTAGCAATATACTGGGTTGTTTTAACAGTGTTAAACAGATCCTTGTGGAACCACTCAAACTGTTTAACCTGACTTCAGCTACTTGTTTCTTCCCTTTTGACTGGCACAGTGGTGATGCCTTTAAATAAGGGACCCCAGATATTTACAGACCTAATCAGTCTTACAAGCCTCATCAGTAAAGTCATGGAATGTATTATAACAGACCTCATTAATCTGATATCAAGGATATTAATGACTTAACCCCCAAAAGTCTGGCTTTGTGAAGGGTAGATCCTGTACAATGAATATGGTAAACTTCAAGAGTGACACTAAAACTGTTATCTGTGGCCATGCTGTATAGGCAACATATGCTGACCTTACCAAAGACTTCAACATCATTCTCCATGTTGACATCACAAAAATAAATGCTTTAAAAAAATCAACCCATATGTGGTAAGATGGCTAGCAAACTGGCTGAAAGAAGACAAGTGACCAACAGTGTCCCTCAGTGCTGGGACCACTATTTTGCCATTTACGTCTCAGATTTCCAAGCAGACAGCAAATATTTCTGGCCAAGTATGCAGAATACAAAAAACTGAGAATTGTAAAATACTCCTCCAACATCCAAACCTCCAGAATGAACTCTCCTTGGTAAACTCAAGGTGCACTTAAAACGTGGTCAAACTAAATGCTAAAAAGTGTAGGATTATCGCTTGTAGTAGAATGATCCCTACCCCTTCATACAGCACACCACTACAAACAAAAATGGAGTCAGACCTAGGAACTTGGGTTGATCATTCTCTTTTGACCTTTATGTAACAACGGTTGTCAGGAAATCCTTTTTAATTTAAAAATGAACAAGCATAGGAATCTGTGCATTTCCAACCTCACCAATACAAATGTTGAGGGGAGGGGAAGGAAAAAAAAACTAGTAGTCCTAAACCTTCTTTGATGAGCTCAGTCAACTCACAAAAATCATGAAACCCAGGTAATGTTCCCTATACTACCCAGGTTTCGTGATTTTCTGGGGATTATTGTGACAAGCTCATCAACAAAAGTTTTAGACCACTAGTTTCTTTTTTTTTAAATAGGTCCATGGGTAACTACTTGGCTAGCTGCCTTTGCGGACCATTTTAGGCCAAGCCAATTTGCTTTTTTGTGCTTGAAATAACCTATCCCATTTGGTTATAGATTGGCTTTACCCCTCCCATGGTCGATAATTACATATTACCCCTAATGAGAATAACTGGGGTCATACCATAGGGGACCCATGCATGGGATAATGCATTTAGGAGCTGCCTCTGTCCTTTAATAGTAAGGAGGGCAGTTGTGGGGTAAATTTTCTGTTTACCATCCACAGATCTAAGTTGTGCTTGAAAATGGATGGGGATGAACTCAGTTTTATGTGGATGTGAAGTCTGTACCACAGCAGCGGTATCCTCTGCGAAATATACCTGCTCCTCCAAACTGTTCTGTTGATGTTGCAGAAGAAGTTTAGATCCCTAGACTGAGTATTATTGTCATTTGTCTTGATAATGTGGAGTAAATCCATCAGTAATGGGCTGGAGGATGCCTAGCATGCCAAACACATGTCATCTCTTAGCAGTCTGTTGGATACAGAGTATAGCGACAGGGCTTCAAGTTTAGGGTTACCACCTGTCCCACTTTGCGAGGGACAGTCCCCTCTTTGGGAAGTTGTGTCCTGCAAAAAATGTGAAAAAATGGCAAATGTCCTGAGATTTTAGGACAAAATTATTTTCTATGTTTTATGTCATGGTTGCATAAAACAGTTATTCTGTATCTGAAACACCTAAATGTTATAAGAAACAGAATAAGGAACTAAAATGCTACAAGAATAGACTTTTATTCAGGCAAAAAAATGAAGTTCTGTCCAGTTGGTCCATGTAGAATATGTTGTTTAGGCCTTGTATCCTTTTAGTAAGGTATCACTGTGGGCATTCCAATTGTTGCATGTGTCTGGACAGATACTTGCCAAAGGGGGCAATATATTCAATGACTGGCTTAATGAGGGCAGAGTAAACAGGGACAAAGACATCCCTAGATCTAGACACAATCCCTTTGTTTATAAGTTGCGCAATACAGAAGGACTTTCTTACAAGAACAGACACATGTTGGTCAAAAGTTAGATCACTATCCACATACGTTGCCAAATCCCAAACAGAGTACTCCACTTTTAGTTTTAATTTTCTTGTTATTGCTATTGAGGGGGTTTGAAGTTATGAATGAGAAAATTAAATTGTATCAAACAAAAGCATAACAAAAGAATAAAAATACAATCTACTTTTATTATCACAGCTAATTGCCAAATAATTATTCCCTTACACTCAGCACTGATCAGACCAACGAGAGAGTACAATGTCCCCCTTCAGGATGCATCTCACTAAACATTTCAAAGAATTACAAAGCCCCAAAGTTTCTTAACTAGAAAGATTACATTCCTAAAGTCCTGTGCAATCAAGAGACTGGAAGCTCTAGTCCTTTATTCAGTGTCTTACAGATTTTTGAAGAGGATCTCTGCCTCCGTTACCATGTCATTACAGAGACCTGGTTGTGCTGGACCTGCTGCATCTCCACAAGTCCAATTGCTCCACAAATATTAGAATCAGAGACCCAAGTCTTCATTAACAGATAGGACATGGTGAAGGGACAAGTTTATCCCAAACGTCTGGAGTAAGCTGACCTTATACATTAAGCGGTCTGACTATCCTCCTTTAAACATAATCTAGATGACTAGAAGGGTATTCAAAAATTTGCTCTGGGATTGACTGCTGTGGCCCTTCTGGAGAAATGAGGTGAGACTTGAGGGAAGGTACTAGCAACGTGCAAATGGTCATAAGACTCAATAGCCTTGGAATATCTATTAATGTATTACTTTATTTTTTCCAATTGCCCTGATGCATCTCATAACATACACAACTTTCCGTACAATTTAATGTTTCAGGACTGCAATTCTCCCTAAAATTAATATTGCTCCATGTGGTGAGTAGTGCCAACATTATGTACACTGTTTCTACAGAGTTTGCTTCCATCACCTCTTTCAAATCATTCCACACTCTCAGTCCCTGGTACTTCAATTTAACTAATGTCCACAACAGCCGTAAATACCAGTTTCCATCCTTCTTCCACCCCTACAGTCTCTTGATTTCTTCACAGGAAATCAAATCTTGAAACCTCTGCAAACATCCTAAAAACTGTAAAATTCCCTTCAGAATCTCCTCCAATTCACTGCTAGCAGCATACAGTTATATGCAGTCATGTGACAATGTCACCTTCCCCTCTATAAAAATTCCTTCAGTCATGGCCATGACATTAAATGTAAGATGCAACAAAAAGGGGACATCCCTTGCCTTGTTCTCCCTTTTCAAATTAAACTCCCCTGATAGCACTCTATTCATCACTACTTTGGATTATAACAAGCAACCCACCATTTTCAAAACCTAGGCTTCATGCCTAGCTCCTACATTACCAGGTCTACTGAAGCAAATGTCTTCTGCATTTCAAGAGTACCACAGCACTTCAGTACTCTCTCTTTCTTCCAACATATTCATCATTTTCTCTCCAGTGCTCTACTGACTCTCACCCCCTTTCATTAATCTTACCCAGTCTTTACCTACTGGGTTCCCCAATGTCACCTCTAATCATTTAAACAATATTTTTGCCAACACTTTAAAGTGAGTGTTCAATAATGCAAATGGTCTGTATTCTTCTGCCTATTCTTTTCTCTCTACAAATTTACTACCATCATGACCAAGGCTTAATGCACTGATTCAGGTACTGCCCTCCCTCTCAAACATTTCTATCTATATACCAGTTATCATTCCTGCACATCTGTCAACTAAAAATCTTCCTTTTCAGCCCTTCCCTCTTCATTTACTAACCTTTTCCACTTCTCATCTTTCAATATCACCTGCTAATCGCATTTACTTCTCACCCATTAAGCTTGTTCAGCCATTAACTTCCTTGATCAAACCTTCAAGGCTTTTACTCTCCCTAACCTTATACAATTCCTCAAGGAAATCCCAAACATTTCTACAACAGTTCCACTCTCCCCTTAACATCTTCATCAGCCCCCTTTTTTCCCACACTTTCCTACATGGTGTCATGTCAACTGTCTCCACCTCACGTGAGCCAATGCCACTTTCCTATCTTCTTCGACCATCGTATGAGACTACTTGTAGGCCTTCTCTCTCACACTCTATTCATCTCTTGGCTGGATATTCTTGCTCTTTCCTGCCTCTCCCAAACCATCTTCTGATTTCCTGCACATGTGACTGATACACCACAATCTGTTCTTCTTGATGAACTCTAACTGGGGCTATTTTGGCTTCTACTCTGATGTCCGGATTTCTTTGCTTGTCGTACAGTGTACACTCCTTACCACCATCTCCATCATTTCAGATTTCAATCGCTTTACTTTCACTGCCCAATTTTGTTTGCCTTGCAGAAGCACTGGTCACATCATTGTTTTGCACACTTTACTTTTCTACTTCTTTGTTATTCTTGTCACACATTCCACTGACACATTGTGCCAGATGGCTGTAGAGCCTCTATTTTAGCTTTCATCTCCTCATCCTGACTTACCTTCTCTGCTACCATCCCTTCTCAGAAAAATGAAGTTATTAAATCGGTTACATTAGCTTCTCTTCCATTTTTAAATTTCACCTTCTTCGGATTTCCCTTATTTGTTGCCAAGAGAAAGTACAGTTGTGTATGCTTACCATAAATGTAGATGTTAGAGTGTATTCACTGTTGCAGTCATTACATTTGGGTTATCTGCTTGCAGGTAGCCATCAGTTGGCCTAATTATCAAAGTCTTACGTCCTGCGTCAGTTGCTGTCTCATCTTCCATGACGTCAGGTAGTCAGGGGTATAAAGCATGCAGCAGACGCCATTACATCTTGCAGTCATTACATTTGGGTTATCTGCTTGCAGGTAGCCCTCAGTTGGCCTAATTATCAAAGTCTTACGTCCTGCGTCAGTTGCTGTCTCATCTTCCATGACGTCAGGTAGTCAGGGGTATAAAGCATGCAGCAGACGCCATTACATCAGTTTTTCTTGCCCCAGATGTCAGCTGCCCCCATAATAAGAAGTTATGTTCTTACCATAACGTTCCATGTTAGTCGTCTTCTTCTCGCCTTCTTTCTTACTGGATGGGTTCGGAGCCAATCCTCGGCTCCAACTCTGCCTATACTATAGCTCGAGAGCTATTTTTACCGGCTCGAGGCAGCCCTATAACCCACAATACCATCCGCTAACTCCCCAGATCTCGTTTGGAAGCTAAGGCATAGTATAAAAATAATATCATAATATCATAATCCTCATTTGCAAGTATGGGCTCCCTGCTAGTAACATTAAGGATACTGGGAAACCGTAACATGTTATATCTCCAGAAATGGAAGGACTCAGAGACCTGAAGTCTATCCAGGCTAGGGGGCAGGAGGGAGGGACGCAAGAAAGAAGGCGAGAAGAAGAAAACTAACATGGAACGTTATGGTAAGAACATAACTTCTTAATGTTAGGTTGTCATTCTCGCCTTCATTCTTACTGGATGGGACAGCGTCCCTAGCATCTTAGTCCTGGGTGGCTCAATGGAACAGACTCCTGAGTACGGTGGAACCAAAGTCAGCTCTATTTCTGGAGGCTATATCAAGTTTGTAATGGGCAATAAAGGTATGTTTGGAAGCCCATGCAGCTGCTGCACATATGGCATCTAGTGGTAACCTTGCTTGAAATGCCGTTGATGTTGATAGTGCCCTGGTTGAATGAGCCTTAGGCCTAGATGGAAGTTGCCTGTGTCTCAACTCATAGACAAAGGTAATAATAGATGTCAACCATCTGGAAAGAGTAACCTTCGATACCGGAAGCCCTTTCTTTCCTGCAGCATAAGAGAGAAAGAGCTGGTCTGACTTTCTGAGTTGTTTTGTCCTTTCTAGATAATACCGTAATTGGCGATGAACATCTAATGAATGTAATTTCTGTTCAGCCCTGTTGGCATAGTCTGGGAAGAAGACAGGCAAGTCAATGGAGTGGTTTAGATTTGCTTCTGAGGACACTTTCGGTAGGAAGGAAGGGTTTGTTCTGAGAGTTACCCTGTCTTTGTGAAAGACCAAATAAGGGGGACGGACAGACAAAGCTTGAAGTTCCGATACCCTTCTGGCAGATGTTATGGCTACTAAAAACAGAGTTTTCCAAGAAAGAAGCTTGAGGGAGCAAGAAGCTGCAGGTTCAAAAGGAGGCAGAATGAATGAGGTTAGAACTAAATTCAAATCCCACTGTGGAGGTGGATCTTTAACTGGAGGTCTAAGCAAAAAGATGCCCTTGAGGAAGGCCTTACAAAGTTTGTGGGACATAATATTTGCTTCAGAGAGCCCAACATGAAAATTAGCAATGGCCACTAATTGTACCCTGATAGTGGCCGACGATGACCCTGAATGAAAAAGCTCCGCCAGAAAATCTAGAACCTTATGAATGGGTGCATGGAAAGGATCTAGGGAGTTAGTTTGTGCCCAATGCGAAAAACGCTTCCATTTACTCGCATACGTCTTCCTAGTATTGGACTTATGGGAAGCCAGAATGATATCACGAACAGGAGGAGAAATAAGGGGAAGCCTGGCTAAGGCTGGAAGTGGAACAACCAAGCTGTGAGGTTGAGGGAATGAAGAGACTGATGCAGCTTGCCCGTGAGATGGGTCAACAGATCCGGAAGGGGTTCCAGATGCCAAGGCTGTTCCAGTAGGTAACTGTGCAGGAACGGAAACCATACTTGTCGAGGCCAAAATGGGGCAATGAGGATCATTTTGGATCTCAATGCGGTTGCTTTCTGAATTAATTGCGGGATCAATGGTAAGGGAGGAAAGGCATATAGAAGACCCCGGGGCCAATCATGAACAAGAGCGTCTCTGGGGGGATGGCCTGGTAGAGGAAAGAGTGTGAAGAAGTCGAGGCACTTGCTGTTTTGAGGAGTTGCGAAAAGATTGCAGCAAGGCTGGCCCCACTTCTGAAATATTCCGTCTGCTACCGCTTGATTTAGACACCACTTGTGAGGCATGAGGATAGTTCTGCTCAATCTGATCGCTATGACGTTGGACTTCCCAGGGATGTGCGCTGCTATCGGAAACCGTTGAGAGGAAATCGCCCATTACCAAAGTCTGAGTGCTTTTCGACATAGGGGGTAGGACTTTGTTCTGCCCTGCTTGTTTATGTACCACACTACAGACATATTGTCCGTTTGAATTGCCATAGTCCCTGTGGGAAGAGAGCTCTGAAGGGCTTGCAATGTCAAAAGCACCTCTCTCATCTCCAGGACATTTATGTGCAGGTGGCGTTCTGATTGTTGCCATGTTCCCTGGACCATCCTGCCCTGATAATGCCCCCCCCACCCGATCAGGGAGGCATCCGTTGTCACCGTGGCAACTGGGGGGGGAGAGAACAAAGGGTCTGCCCTGAAAAAGCTGAGGGGAAACCATCCACCAGGAGAGATGATTCTTGCAAGAAGGGGTTATCAAAATATTACGAGTCATTGGTAGCTGTTGAAAGGACCACTGAGAAAACAGCATCCACTGAAGGAGCCTCATGTGGAAGCGGGCTAATGGGAGTAGAAGAATCGCCGCTGCCATGAGGCCGAACGCTTTCAATACTAGCTTGACTTGAACTCTGTTGGGCTGAAACAGGGACTGAACATTCCACCTTATGTCTGACACTCTCTGAGGTGGTAATGTTGCAGACATTTCTGTGGTGTTTAATACGGCGCCTATAAAGTTTATACATTGACAAGGCGACAAGGAGGACTTTGCAAAATTTATAGAAATACCTAGACTGTTGCAAAGTTGAATAGTGTAATCCCTGGCCATTATAAGATGCTGCTTGGTGGTAGCGGAAATGAGCCAGTCATCTAGATATGGAAACACCTGGAATCCTTTTCGTCTCAGGTGAGCCATGACCACTGCCAAGCATTTGGTGAACACCCGGGGGGCTGTGGTGAGACCAAAGGGCAGGGTTCTGAATTGATAATGACTGGCTCGCAGCCGGAAGCAGAGAAACCTCCTGGAGTGCCTGTGTATCTTTATATGATAGTACGCGTCCTGGAGGTCTAAGGAGCACATCCAGTTGTCTCTGCCCAAAAAGGGTAGAATGGACTGCAGTGTTACCATCTGAAATTTTGTCTTTTGTACAGAGTTGTTCAATCTGCTGAGGTCCAAAATGGGTCTCCAGTCTTTTTTGGTACCAAAAAGAATCTGGAGTAGATTCCGGATCCTAGCTGATCTGCTGGGACTGCCTGGATGACTCTTTGTTAACAGCTTTTTTATTTCTAGCTGAGCCTGACCCCTTTGTGCGGGTGGTACATCTGGTAGGGGTCTTGGCGGCTATACCGGAGGGGAAGTGAAGGGAATTTTGTAACCCTCGGATATGATCTTCTGTACCCATGTGTCTTGGGAGAGGGATTGCCAGGCTTCCGGATACAGAGATAATCTTCCCCCGACTGCCTCCGAAGGCAGACAGTCGGGCAGCTTCTCAGGGATGCTGAAAGGGCTGGTCAGGGAAGATTCCCTGGAACCCTGGTTCTGTGGACCCCCTCTGCCCCTGGGGCAGCGTCTGCTATTATTCCCCCCTCTGCCTCTACAGGGAAATTCACCACGTGCGGCAGGAGTGACTCCCTGTGGTTTGCGGAACTACATCTTTCCACCCCTCTGTCCCTTAGGATAAGGTCTAGAAGGTGTGGAAAAATGGACTCCCACGGCAGAGAGACTCTTACCATTTTGCTCGCATCTGGTGAGGGTATTCTTCACCTGAGGTCCAAACAATTCTGAACCATCAAAGGGGGTGTTGGTGAAGGATGCCTTGAAGGGATCGGCAAAGTTACAGAGTCGCATCCAAGCGTGACGTCTCAACGCAATACCTGTGCCAGCGGCCCTACTCACTCCATCGGCTGCGTAAGAGATAAAGTTCTCCAAATCCAAATTTTGTGTGAAGAAGTCTTTGTATGGTGAAAGGACGAAAAGCAGTATTTTTGTACCGTGTTGCTTAATGTTTTAATAAACTTCTGGCCCTGTTTGGTTCAGTTTGGTTTTAGTTCTACCTTTTGTCCACTATTTACATTTGGATGCTTGAACATGGCAACTGTTTGGATAACCTTTGAATAAGAAAGGATTGATTTATTCCAGAGCTGCATAGCGGGATTTACCATTTTTCACCAGTGTGCGTCAACTTACCAGCACCATCCTGAATTGGAGAACTTTGTGAGTTTGTGTATGTGTTCCCAAGTTTGCGTAAGAGATAAGCCGCATGGAGGAGTTAACAATGGAGTTCAGGGTGGCCAGCTGGGAGTTTATCTTGTCCTGATACCCCACAGCAGAAGGATCCTGTACCGTTTCACCCAGCTCTTTGAGCAGGTCTCTCTGAAGGCGGGTGAAATGACAAATAGTTCAGCGATCGCATAGTAAAAGTCGCTGAAGCAAATGTCTGCTTGCCGTACCTGTCCGTGGTCCTGGACTCTGTTAGGAGGATGAACAGGTACAGAAGGATCAGCCAATTCCTTCTTAGTGGCTGCTGCTACCACCATAGCATCAACTGAAACGCCTTTGGTGAGAAAGGACTTATCCTCTGGTGCAGAAATAAATTTAGAAGGCCTCCTAGGGGTAGGTTCCATTGAATCAGGAGCTGCCCACGCCTTTCTAGCCACTACCTCCATTAGTGGGTCAAAAGGGGGAGACACCCAGGAGGTGGAAGGGCGAGATCCAAAAGCGTCAAGGTAAACAGACTCGTCCTCGGAAGGTTTGAGAGTGGACCAATTTCCCCTCCGTTTTAGGATCTCTAGGATATCTGAAAAAGAGACATCCTCAGAGGGGGATCTGGGGGAACCCTCCGACTCATCCAAGTCAGTGTCTGACGTGACAGACTCGGGGGAGTCTATGTGCTTCCTCTTGCACTTTCTTTTCCTAGGGGGTTCCCCTGAAACTTCAGGGGAGCCCTCGGAAGAGGAGGAGACACCCAAGGTGGGTACCCTACGCTTCGGATCTCTGCTGTCAGATATAGGAGGATGGCCAGAGACCGTAACAGGCACTGTAGAGGGAGGAGCTGCAGAACTTAACCTTGGAGTGGACACTGGGTCCAGCACGCTCATCACCTCGAAGGCTCCCCTATCAGATACCAAAGGTAGTCCTGGCTCCGAAGGGACCGGAACCGCCCCTGGCACCAACAGAGAAGGCTCAGAGAATGATGTCGGGGCCGAACTAACCAGAGCCGAAGCTCCGAGAGGGAGAGCGGGGTCGGACAAGGGTCCGATGCCACTCGCCCCCTCGGAGCCGACAATGGAGTCCCGGCGCCCGGACCTCTCCATGGACGGAAGAGGTCGGAGCCAATGACACCGGAGCCGAAGGTGGGAGTATCGGCTCCGACGTGGATAAGGTTACGGTTCCGACAAACTCCGGCTCCAAACTAGAGGAGGAATCGATAGCGGTACCGAAGGAGCCACAGTCTGGTGAGATGGGCTCTGGAGCATTTGGGCTAGTGCCTGAGATTTTATGAGCCTACTGACCACCCTCTCTATGTCGTGGTCGGAGAGCCTGGATGATCTAGATGAGTGAGTCCTATGACTCCGCTCCGATAGGAGAGGGGATCTCGGAGCCGAACGGACGGAGTCTATCGAGGGGGATCTAGAGCGCTTGCATGCTGGGGTCTGCTCCGATGCTGGTTTCGGAGCGGATGCCACTTTACCCACCTCGGATCCAGATGGAACTGATGTTGGAGCCATCTCGATAACTCCAGCCCTCGACTCAGAAGCTGGAGCCGAGGGTTTGGCGGTTTTTGAAGACTTCCCCGAGCCAGACTTGGACGGGGAGTCATCGGGCTTAAACAAGCCCCTTAGGATGAGCTTATTACGCCTCTCCTGCAGGATTCTTGAACTAAACCCGTGACAGATGGAACAAGAGTCCTGCAGGTGTAAAGGCCCCAAGCAATAGACACAAGAAGTGTGACCGTCTGTCAGAGACAGCACGAGTCACACTTCTTGAATCCCGAGACCTTAGTGTCTTTGGACATGGTCCTAACCACAGTAAACAGTCCACATACACACTCAACTTAAAATTAGGAAAGTTAAGGGAACTGACTAAAACCCACACACACAGACACTATAAGGGGTGGGGAAACGAAGGTAAAGCCCGTAGGCCCAAAGATAAAAATTAACTAGAGAAGGGAAAAAGGGCTACAAAAAGGGTTGTATGAATAAGGCAATTAGTAGGGACCTAAACAAGGGTAACTAACTGGAGAAACTACCTGAAATTTTAGTTAAATAGAATAAATCTCTTACTGACCTGAGCCGGTAAAAAAAGACAACCTCGCAGCAAAGCGGCAAACGAGATCTGGGGAGTTAGCGCATGGTATTGTGGGTTACAGGGCTGCCTCAAGCCAGTAAAAATAGCTCTCGAGCTATAGTATAGGCCGAGTCGGAGCCGAGGATCGGCTCCGAACCCATCCAGTAAGAATGAAGGCGAGAATGACAACTTAACATTGGGAAGCAATTATATACAAGGCTACACCTCCAACAAAAATCAAATACACCAGAAAACTTTAAGCATAGTAAACAAGAATAGAGGTATAGTCAATAGAAGGCAGGGGGCTGGAGGGAGGGTAACCAGGACTGCAACAGTGAATACACTCGAACATCTACATTTATGGTAAGTGTACACAACTGTACTATGTTCATGTTTCACTGTTGCAGTCATTACATTTGAGTAGATTCCCAAAGCTAGGAAAGGGAGGAGGCAATTAGACAGCATTAGGACCAGCTATAAGGTCCTGCAAGATTGCAGTGGCAAAACCAGCTCTGGATTTTGAAAAAATTGGCAAGTGGTAATGCTTGGTGAAAGTACGTACAGAACTCCAGATAGCAGCTTCTAGGATGTCCCTAGTAGGAACACCTCTGAGAAAGGCTGTAGAGGTAGATGCAGCCCTGGTGGAATGTGGTCTTATCCCCTGTGGGGTAGGTTTTCCATGGTGCTTATAGCAGAAATGAATGCAGTGGCCTATCCACTTAGAAATGGTTTGCTTTGAAATGGCCTTCCCTTCTGCCCTTGCAGCAAATGCAACCAGCAGCTGTTCAAATTTCCTGAGAGGCTTAGTCCTGTCCAAGTAAAATCTAAGTTGTCTGTGCACATCCAAGGAGTGCAGTATTCGTTCTCCTTTGTTCTGTGGATTAGAAAAGAAGGTTGGCAGATGAATGGACTGATTAAGGGCCACACTGGATATCACCTTGGGCATGAAAGAGGGATTGGTCCTGAGGGACACCCTGTCAGCATGAAGGATGATGAAAGGCTCCACTGCCATGAGGGCCTGTAATTCAGACACCCATCTTGCTGAAGTGATGGCTAGAAGGAAGGCTGTTTTCCAAGAAAGGAATTTCCACTCTACATTTGCAGCTGGCTCAAAGGGAGGTACAGTGAGCTTTTCCAATACAAAGTTAAGGTCCCAGGCTGGAGTAGGGGCTCTCCTGGGTGGTCTTAAGTTTTTGGCCCCTCTGAAGAATTGCTTCAGCAGTGGATGAGAGAAGAGGGGTGGCTCTGTATTATAATGAGCTGAAATGGCCGATGCATGAATTTTGATGGAAGAAAAGGAAAGGCCCTTGTGAAGCATCTCAGTTAAGTATTGAAGAATGTACGGTAAATTGGGCATGGTTGTGTCCATCCCCTGAGTTCGGCTCCAGGAACAGAATCTTTTCCATTTTTCATCATAGGATTTTCTGGTACTAGGCCTCCTTGCCTCCAGAATGACATCCATCACTTGCTTACTGAGGGATGATAACGGAGAGATCATGTAATTAGCCAGGCTGCAAGGTTCAGGGTTTGAAATTGTGGGTGTAGAATCTGGCCCTCCTGCTGGGACAGCAGGGCAGGGGTCTGAGGCAGGTGCCATGGTTCCAGAAGTGACACTGCGCAGGAGGGGGTATCAGTGTTGGCGTGGACAGTCTGGTGCAGTAAGTATTGCCCTTGGCTTGTCCTGTTTGATCTTTAGTAGCACTTTGGAGAGGACAGACAAAGGGGGAAAGGCATAAACTGATATGTTTTTCCAGGTGAAGGACAGGGCATCCACTTTCCAAGCTTGTCTGTGGGGACTCCTTGTGCAGAATTTGTCCAATTGGTAGTTCTGAGGGGATGCAAACAGGTCTATCTCTGGGCTCCAGCATTTGTTTCTCAAAATGTTGAATATCTTTGGTTTCAGTTTCCACTTGTATGGGTCCATGAGATTTCTGCTTAGGTCTGCCAGTGTAGTCTTGCCTGGCAGGAATTGAGCTTGTAGGTGCACTTGGTAGCTCACGGCTGTGTTCCACAGAGCCATGGCTAGTCTGCAGAGAGAGTATGAGTGGGATCCCCCCTGCTTGTTTATGTACCACATAACAGTGGTGTTGTCAGTCTTTACCAATAATTGTCCTGGAAGAATGTGGTCCTTGAAGGCTGTCAGAGCATTCTGTACAGCTAACATTTCTTTTTGATTGATATGCAGGTGCATTTGACTCTGGTTCCATTTGTCTTGAATGCACTGCCCTGCCAAGTGAGCACCCCAAGCATTAGTCTGATGCGTCTGTTGTTAGGGTTTGGGCGGCAGGGGGTAGAGTGAATGGCAGTCCCTTGTTGTGGTGGAAGGCCTCTGCCCACCAAAGGAACTCTGTCTTTAAGTAAGGGATGATAGGAATCATTGATTCTAGGTCCTGAGAATGCTGACAACATAGGCTTTTTAGATACCATTGCAGTTTCCTCATATGCAGTCTTGCATATGGAATTAGTAGAATGCAAGAGGCCATCAACCCCAGGGCTTGCAGTATTTTCCTTGTAGATAGCTGGGTCTTTGTGGCCAGTAGTTTGAAGTAGGCTGTCAAATGAACTTGTTTCTCTGGCATGAGGTAGGCCATCTGGGAAGTTGTATTCAAGCTTGCGCCCAGGAATACAACTTGTTGGCAGGGTACTAGATGTGATTTCTTTTCGTTTATGGTGTACCCCAGAGAAGTTAGTAATTTCTTTACAAATGCCAGATGATTTAATAGTATGTCCTGGCTTTTTGGCTGAATTAGACAATCGTCCAGGTATGGGTATACCTGAATATTTCTTTGCCTGCAAAATGCAATGACTGCAGCTAGGCACTTTGTGAATACCCTGGGCGCAGTGGATAAGCCAAAGGGCAGTGCAGAAAACTGATAGTGCATGTAAGCCTGCTCTGAAGCGTAGGTATCTTCTGCAAGATTCCCTTACTGGGATGTGCAAGTAGGCTTCCTTTAAATCCAGTGTTGCCAACCAGGCATTTTTGCCTAGCATGGGAAGCAGCTGATGAAGAGTTAGCATTTTGAATTTTGGGATTACCAAAAAAGTGTTTAGGATAGACAGGTCCGGGATAGGACACCAGGAATTGTCTTTTCTGGGAACCAGGAAAAGTCTCGAGTAAAAACCTTGTCCCCATTCCTCTTCTGGGACAGGTTGAATAGCCCTAATGCTTAGATGAGACAGAACCTGCTTTTGAGCCTCTGCCCACTGATTTGGGGGTAGGTCTGGCCAACCGTTTGGGGTTGGTAAGGAGTGGAAGTGGAATCTGTATCCTTGGGAAACTATATTTCAAACCCATTTGTCTTGGGTAATGAATTCCCAGTTTTTTGCATGCAGGACGATCTTTCCCCCTAAAGGAACAGTCAGTTGAGCAGGGCTTGGAAGGTTTAAAGTTATGTCATTGTGACAGTTTACTATAGGGGGGTGTCTTACTACTCCCAGCTTTGGAAGTGGGAGCCCCCCCCACTGCTTAGGCCTGTGAGTACCTTGAGACTGAAGCCTGGATGGTCTGCTGGTTCTGGGTTTGGACTGAGAAGGCTTGGAAGAGGTAGGAAAGGACCAATTCTTAGAAGGCCAGTGCCTACTAAATCTTGGAGGCTGTACTTGCAGGAAATCTTTAACAGTTTGCATAGATTTAATTTTTTCCTCCATCTTTTTAAGTACTTCATCTTCTTTGCTGCCAAACAGGTGGTCTTGGTTTAAGGGAGCATCTAGTAATTTAGCTTTAACATGATCTGGCAAAGTTTGCTCCTTAAGCCAAGCATGCCTTCTAAGTACAGACCCAGTGACAGCGGCCCTGCAAGATGCCTCTAGTGAATCAAAACCACACTGCAAAGTATGTTTTACAACTTGTTCAGCAGAATGCATTAAATCCTGTAATTCTTTATTTTCAGCACACTCAGGAATCATTTTCTGTTTAAGCAATCCAATAATATGTTGCTGACACTTTAATACATGAAACTGGCAGTTTAAGGCCCTAATGGCCAAAGTTGCAGAAGTGTATACTTTCTTACCCCATCTGTCCAGGGCCCTGGAATCTCTATCAGAGGGGGTAGGGTTTTCGGCAGTAGTAGCCTTAATGCCTTTGGGTCCCTGTGAAATGGTCTCAGGATCCACAGTAGGATTCTTAAAGAGGAACTTGTGAGAGTCAGGTACTCTAATATTGGTCAGGTTTTCTGGGAGCCGGAGGTAAAGTGTCAGGGGCCAGGCTAGATTCCAAGAAGGTATTATCTATAATGTCTAGTACAGGAGGGATAGCTAAAGGCCTGTGCTGAGGTACGAGGAAGAATTCCCTAAGCCTCTTTTTGGAGTTGGAGTAATCCTGGCTTTCCCAGCAGAAATGCTCCCTAAGAGTATGCCAAGTTTCAACAAAAGAGAAATCTTCTGGAGGGGAAGTAGAGGGAATGGAGTCCTCTGCATCAGAATCCTCAGAGGTAGTTAAGGGCAACTCCCGGGCATCAGAGAAAACAGAAATTTTATAATCCTGATCAGAAGAATCAGAAGGAAAATCAGTTCTAGGTTTTTTTAGAGGGAGAAGGGTGGCTTCCCCTGATTATAGTAATAAGGTCTTCAGCCATTCTTTGTTTTTTAGGCATAGGGGCCTACCATGCAGTCTGGGTGTTGGTTTTCTAGGCGTGGGTCGAGTTTTACGCCTTGAAGAAGATGGTGTCGGTTTAATATGCAAGTCAGCAGGCCTGAATACACCCTCAGAAGCCGGTGCCTGCACAGCGGCTCCGGACCCATCCAAGGTAGAGACATCCACAGGTTCCACAGTCGAAGAAGCATCTCGCGGCATACTGGACTCGAATGGGTCTCAGTAGAGGCCTGCGACTCTGAAGTAGTGGGTATCCGGGGCTGCGAAAGCACCTCACTGAGTAGCGGCGAACTGGCGGTTAGCTTAGGAGAAGCGTCGTCTGCAGCTTTGGACCTATGCAGTCTGTCTCTATCTTTATCTTTGCAGTATTTTTTTGAACGTCGGTAGTTGGGTGGCTTACTGAAGCCATTTCTGGATAACTGAACTGAGTACCAAAATATTTAGATACAAAAATGAACAGATGACGAATAGTTCGAGGTTTGAATAAAGCACAAAACCGACAGCAAGGTACGTCGTGGTCTGTGCCTAGGCAAGGAATGCAATACGAATGAAAATCTTTATGAGGTATTTGCTTTCCACAAGAAATACAATTGTTAACTTTTACTGACATCGGTTTAGAGCAAGAAAAAGGATCCCCAACGGGGTACTTAGTTTAGTTGAAGACTTCGGATCTGAAACTCGAAAACGAAAATTTCAGGAGTCGGACAACCGGCACTTGCGAACTGCTTCTGCTTCGTGCACCACACGGCAAATAAGACTAATGTAATTGGTGTCGGCTGCATGCTTTATACCCCTGACTACCTGACGTCATAGAAGATGAGACAGCAACCGACGCAGGACCCAAGACATTGATAATCAGGCCGACTGGGGGTAACCTGCAAGCAGATAACCCAAATTTAATGACTGCAACAGTGAAACACGAAGGACATCTGCCATGTCTGTACTATCCCTTGTTGCTTCTCTTTTTGCATCCCAGTCTCCTATCATTTGCCCAAATACCTGATAGAAGTCTGTTTCTAATGTGACAGTCTGCATGCTGCAGCATTTCTGATCTGTCCCCTCCTTCCTATTTGCTAATGTATTCAATCACCAGTGTAAACGACTGTGGACTCAGAGTTGAACCTTGATGCACACCTATTCCCTCTTGGAAAATTTCCTCATCTGAATATTTGTACTTGTGTCAATGGGTTCTTGTACATAGCCTGCACTAATTCTACCAACGTTTCCATGACTTACAAACATTGCACGACTGCCCAAATCAGTTTTCTTTGGACCCTGTCTAGGAATGCCCAGCTGGACTCATCTCCAACTTCTTCACCACTATTTAAAAAACTGTTGCTTGCATCCGTTATGAATGGTGTCTGATGACCATCTTGTTTATCATTTGGTCTTTGCAATCTGATACAGCTTCTCTATGTCATTATGTTGAACAACTTTTCAAATCTAGTAGTTTCTCCACTGATGCCTTATTTTTTGTCATTGTACTGCTTTCTCAGCCTCTGTTAGCAAACCAGTATTCCTTTTAGGGTGGTCCATCTTTTCTAGCTCTCATTTGTTCCTGCTCTCCACCTTTCTTTTAGGTTCATAGCTATACAACAGGCCAGTGACCACTAGAGCCATTATAAACCTAGCCATGCAACCCAATCCAAACATTGGGGATTTTCTAGGAGCAGGTATCTTGGGAAACTTCTAAGGATTATGTGGGGGAGTAATGTTAGTTTGGGCACAGTTACTATCTGCCTCTATCAGAGACATGGGGGCTAGACCCAAGGTGAATTTCTGATTTTCCATTCATTGGTCAAGGTTAATAGTATAAGGTAGGGACTCTGCTTCACATGGATGGGAAGCCTGTTAGAGGGGATCCTCTGAGACATCTGTCTTGCCAACATGTCATATTTATGTTTCAAGCAAAATTTAAATCCTTGGATCTAGAGGTTCTGATGCTGCTTGTTTTGCAGATGTGCAAAAGGTCCAGAGCTGGAAGTGAGGATGCCTTGTATGCTGGACACAGACTGCCTCTTAGTACCCTGTAGGAGAGAATACAGGGCTTTAAAGGTGATCAGTACAGGACAATGTGTTTATAAAATATACAGACCAAACAGCAACACTGTCATAACCATGAAAACAAAAGGGAAAAAAAAAACAGTATGAAAATATTTCCCTCATAAGTGCTTTGTAAGCAATGCGTTTATACCCTGGATTCTCCTGATAAGAAACCTTTACACATGTGCAATAGCTGGAATGCTTACAGTCAAGTACATGCCAAAGGAGGAATTATACTCAACGGCTGTCTGGTAAGAGCCGAATAAAGTGGCACTATGACCTCCTTGGATCTAGATGGCATACTCTCACTTATAAGTTTGATGACATAGAATGATTTTCTTACTACCTTGGCCACAAGTCGGTCAAAGGCCAGATTAAGGACTACATATATTCCCAGTTCCCCAACTACTGGGTTAGGTCTTAGGGGTTTGTTATCAATGCAGTAATTGGCCTGGGTGCAAGTTTTACCTAAATGCACTATAAATGCATTTCTTGGCACAGAGTTTTAATCTTTGACTTTGGCATCACTCATTTGTCTGTATTATACCCTCTTGTAAGATGTTTGTGTCGTGCAGGGGGTCTAAATTTGTCAGCGAGCAGATCTGCTTTGTCACTTTGCTCAGTGAAGATGTTACCACTGACCACTAGTACAGCACACTGCTGTGTGCTGCCTTTGAGGTTAAGGACATAGCTGCAGAAGGACTTGGGGTTATCTTTAGCATGTGAGGCTATACTGACCACATAACTGGCCTTGCTGGACTTCATTAGTCCTCTTAGCTTTTTGCTTAGTTTAATTAGAGAGCTGTTGCCATTACAAGAGCTGCTCTTCATGACATTTTTCCTTCTGTTATATACCATATTAAAGTTAGGATTCCACCAGGGTGGTTTGTTTTTAAGAGTTTGTTTTGGGCTTACTTCTAGTACATACAGTAGCCTCTATACAGCCATTTACATGGTTGTAAAGGACCTCTGATCAATTCTGCTTAGGTTACGGTGAACTCTAGGACAAGAATGGCAGTAAATTCTAACAAACTATCACTTACCAGGCTGTAGTTTGCTTTGGAATAGTTCCTGTTACAGGGTTTGCTGGGGTTAGAGTTGCTTTTCTTTCTTTCTCAAAAGAGAACGCATTGTAGTCCAACCTCAACAGTGAGGATGTGACACTGGGGGGGATGCAATGGTTTCCCATATTGGTGAGCACCAGGTCCAGTATGCTCGAACCTCTGGTAGGTGTGTGCACTATCTGGTCAAGGGTATTTGTATATTTATTAAAGTCCAAGAACTGTCATGCCTGCAAGTTTGAGGGTGTATGTTTCCCAGTACATCTGATACCTCCCTGGATTTCTGTATTCCAACACTACTTTTTCTTAAGTATCTCACTACTTTCTATCCTGGCACTACCCTTTCTCTATCCTTGTATTTCTCCCTTATGCCGCAACCTTTTCAACCTTCCACTCAGTATGTGAATCACCTCATGTTCTCTTTCCATCTCATATCACTATTTTCTTACTTGTACGAGATTCTCATCCCTTAGTTTTTAATTTTCTTCTTAAGCTTGTTTTTTCTGAAATGGAATTTCTCCCACATTCCAACTTCCTCCTGTTTATTCCTTCGTTCAGTCTCTCCTCTGTGTACATACCAAGCTTCTGTTTCCCTTGTCCTCTCTTTTCTCATTAATTAGCGCACACATACCTCTCCTCCTTCCACTACCTCACTTCCCCTTTTGCCTAACTAAACATTTTTGCTCTAGTCCTATAGTCTGTATGCCTTCATCCCATCATCAAGTGTGAACGGACTGAAATACCTGCCTCCTTCTCTCTACTTCCCACACTTCACCTGGTTTCCTGCACTGGAATTAGTAAATATATTGCATTTGCTTCTCTATCAAGAACATTGCTTCTTCTTTCTCTTCTATTAATGTTACTCACATATCTGATAAACATACTATCTCCTTCTCCATCAGGCTCTTATTTTGTTTTTACATTCTGGGTTAGTCAAGAGGGTGGCGAGTGGCTACCACTTTCAGAAACTCTACTGTGTTTGTTAGCTATTTTTACTTTCCTTGATACAATCAACCTGCCTATAATGTTTCAATTTGCTGCTTATGAACTTTGGTAATACCTGCACACTAATTCCAAATATGTGCTTCTTTACAAAAGCTACAAATGGTAGCTGTATTTGTTCTAAAATGGGAATCTATGGATTATGCTTTGCATTTGTTTCCAGAAGCAGTCAAGCTGGGTGTGCTCAGCTGTGTATGAACATCTCTAGGGAGCAGGAGTGTCCTTCAAGCACACTTATGCATGGAGGACAAAAAAGTCAGACTGTTGCCACTTAGCTACAAAAGAACTGCAAAATAAAGGTCACAAAAACAGGAACATTAAAAATAAATCTGAATTTTCAAATCAAAACTGACAAGCGTCTCAGCCAAACAGATAATGTAGATCACAAGTAGAAGGGTTCTCAGAGCTCATGGAGACTGAAGTGACCACTGCAAGCAGAAGAACTGGAGATATGTCGAGAAGTCAGACTCCAGTACAGTAGTGTGAGACTTTCACAAGTATCCATGAGACAAAGGTCACCTAAAACTACTTGGAAAACTGTACTGATGGAGACAACTGTAGGTAGGAATATCCAAATGCAATGCATAAATGTTTCTCAAATTAAGATGTGTCCATTAGGTTATGTTGCTGAACTGGGGAAATGTCTCGAGAAGCACTAAAGCAGTGTCAGGGTCCAGGTACATAGCACCATAACATTATATGCAAAGTTTTACTGAAAATTGTCTTTATTAGCAGTTGTAGCACTAATCAACATGAACCTTCTTCCAGACACAGCCCAGGAGCACTATCCAGTTAACTGCTCTTAACGAAAGAGACTCTGCAGGCAAACTGAGGCAGACTGAACTGAACCACGGACAAACAACGCATTGAACCACGGACAAATAATGCAGCTCACTAACAGCCCAGTCTTAATACTCTCTGGCAACTGCCACATTTGTTGCTGCAAATAATACAATCCACCTTTCAATCATTAATAAACAATTCTCTCAGATGTGTTATTAACAAGAATACATTGCCACAAGATAAGGCGAAACACTGTATCAACCCAAACCATGAACATTCAGAGATTAATGAAAGTATGCTTGGTTATACAAAAACAGTAACAAAATTCTAAAATTCATCTTTTTAACAAATCAAGTTATGGAAACTATATTAAAAGGTATTCCTCTATGTTACCTTATGGTGAACGCACACAAAAATATTTCAGCAGTCCTGCTCAGTGAGGACTTATTCTCTACAGACTTTCTCCATTAAATAGTGACAGACAAATTCTGTAACAAGATGGGCAAAACATCCAAAGACAGTAGAGAAAACTGTACAGAGTGAATGAGAAAAAGTAAAATGAGAAAATAAGACTATAACTAGTGACTTTTTATTATTCACCGACACCAATCTTCTGAATAACGTAACGCATAAGAGTACATCACACAGCTATTAATACTAAAGTTTGGTTTATCCCTCTGGGCTACCAGACTACTGCCATTACCTTCTGTAAATATGAACTAGTTTAGCTACACAATGAATAAGTGTATGGAAATACATTTGTAAATGATCAACCCAAAGAAAAACAGTACACAGAAAAGCAAGCACATTACCCACTACGTTTTTTTTTTTTTTGGAACAGAATAGCAACGTGGCAAGCAGTTCACAGCCGTTGTAACATCTATTTCAAAGGGCAATACTCAAATACAAATCTGCGCTAAGCTATACTAAGCCTAAAAACGATTTAACAATTTCTAGAAATATGAGAAATAGAAATAAGAAAAAACTTACGGCTTATAGAAAAGGCTGTAAGGTGGATCCATTACTATAAGCTGGGTCAGAACGGATACAACGACCAGAACCAGAACTGGTAGTAGCTGAATAAATGCTGTAGATATACCCTAAAAGAAACATTAAAGCAACTACTTAAGGTTTAATATGCAAACTACCTGTTATTTGATTGGTTTAGGGTTAAGATAATTAACAAATCATAACTAAAATGTCTCAGAGTTCTATTTCACAGCTCTCTCATGCGTGACTATGTATACACATACACAAAACAATACTAGTTAGTTACATCATTCAAAAGTAACTGCAGGATTCAGTTCATAAATAGGAACAAGATGAAAAAACAGAAGTGGACAGTCAGGACAAAAAAACAAAAGAAGGCTTCAGCACTAAGTGTAAAAGAGACTACAGCAGGGCAGTAGAATGGAGTACCATGGACCTACATGCAAAGAACATGACACTCTTTAGGAAGCACAAGATATGATCCTGTAAGTCCCAGCACATTCAAAATGAACCGATTCACACAGTAGATTAGAAAATTCACTTAAAGCATTTTTGTCACTCCCCACCCCAAAAAGTGATGAGATTGCTGTTCCTTCGAGAAGTGGGGAACAACACAACTCTAAACTACCAAAATCTCAGACTTTGTATATATTCATACCTGTTTACACTTTCAGTTCAGTTATTCTGAAATTGCAGTTACTGTCAATTTAATCAGGCATCCAGAGAGGGTACACCTGTCCCAGTTTGCATCATATACATAAAGTTAAATGGATGTGTTTGGTACAAAACAATGATGCTCTAGTAAATGCAAGATACATGGCACAAAGCTGGCAATGGTTGGCTTCTTAATGAACTCTGGGGCCATGTGTTTCAGGGTTTATGAACTGTGTTAATGTTTATCTTTTGCTTATTCTGGATGTTTACAGCGAGAATACTGGACTAATTGGACTGACTTTACTCGATTTGGATTTTGCCACTCTAATATTTTTTCCAATTGCCTGAGGTTCTGTCGCAATCTGTGGGATGCCTATGAACTGTATTAACTGAGAAGCTGGCTAGTGGAGTGCTCCATGGATTTACAGGAACTTGTACATCAAGAGTCCAACCTGGAAGGTGTAAAAGGAGTCCAAGTGTAAACTGTTCCAGGATCATCAACTAAAAGACTGTTTTCACTTGTACCAAAACTACCACATGGACTTATTACTATTGATATTTACAGGGTTCCTAGCTCAGGTTATGGCTCAAGGGGTATTTTTCTTTTTACATCAACCAAAAAAGTTTTAGCAGAAGTGTTAACCAGCCATGTGTCGTCAATATTCATTTGCCCTAGTGTTTATTAGACACTTGTGTTTATTTGGTCTTATGTCAGTCCTTGCCATTAATTTACTTGGATAACTGCTTTGTATCTTCCTAGTTACTGAAGCATGAGACAGTCACCTGTGCGGAACAACTGTTCCACCATAGCATTTAGAATTTCACTTAAGTTTAGTGACTATAAATAATATGAGGCTGCTTTGATTATTACTTTGGTTCATTTATTACTTTGTTGTTACACTGGTTACTTACTTTTTGTTTTGGTTTTGTTAAATATGAGCTACTACCACACTTTGCATTTGATTACAATTCTTCTGTTATAGGATTACTACTACTGTGTTTGGGCTTTTATACCTCACATGATTACTAATTGCACTGCACCCTTTTATCCCAAATCCGTCTACTTCCGCAGGTCTTTCATTTTTGCAGAAACCTACATACTTTATGTAAACACTGTCGTGGCCATTGCAGACTAGTTGGAAGAGCTGCCCATGTGCACTCTGGTTGTAAGGTTCTCAGCACTCCCACCACTTCTCTGGGATGAATCATCAGATCTTCCATCCTCAAATGGTACCCAGGGTCCTAAAGTTCCAGCCTTTCATCAATGACATATCTGGGAACCGTCCTCCTGTGGCCCCCTCTTAGGGTGCTACATGCTAATGCTGGGTCAGTTCATAAGACCAAGATTATCTCAGATCTGTTGCAAAAAGCAGACCTTGCAACTTTGGCCCTTATTTGATCTCTGCCATTTCATCAGGTTTATTGATGATGCAGTGCCCTAGGAGGAGGAGGGAGGATAGGGGCTGGGTTTACTACTTGTACGGACTGCAGGCTACAGCTAAAGTTGACACTAGGGAGACCAATTCTTTTGAACAAATCTTTCATGCAGGAGCAAACAGTTTCACCTCACTTGTCATCTACCCAGTGAAGTGTGGACATTCTTACAAGAGTTCACTGGTTTCTTACTTGACTTAGTTGATCACCAAAGCCAAATTATGCCTGGTGACTTTAATCTCTGGGTAGAGGAGGAGTTAGCTGCTCTTGCCCAAGAATTTAGCTGTAGTATGAAAGGCTTTGGGTTTGCCCAGGTTATTATCTCTGCAACACAAAGGTCAGACATTAGACTTGGTCTTCCTTATCTGATGTGACCACATCAGACCTAGTGGTAGAGCCTGTCCCTTGCTCTAACCATAGGTTTACAGGTTCATAGGTTGGTACTAGGCTTTTGGCCTTAGGGCCTATACAAGCCTAGCAATAACAATTCCCAGACTATTTCTTCCCAGAATATTTACTTCCCTGGACCCCTGTCTAGCAGGTCAACTGACGTGATCCCCAGGGTGAATTTCCCATCTCCCATCCAATCGTCAAGGTTCCTTTTGAAGAGGGGAAAAGAGGCGCTCTGCTTGACATGTATGGGCAGTCTATTCACCAACCACTTTCTTGTTCACTTCTGCCTAAAACGCCCACAATCCTGAACTGAAGCTAATCTGTCCTACTAATTATATTAGCCCAGAGCTTTTTTTCTTCTATGCTCTTAAGTTTCTACCAAAATACAGAACTGATTCTCTAAACGCATTGGTAGAAGCCTCTGTTCTTGGCACTAGATTCTTTTGCCTCAAGTCATGTACTCCCTGCTTCTGCTAGAGATGTGAACCATGATTTGACAATCTCCAATGATGAAAAAGGTGTAGGATGGAGTGTACTATGCCACACATCAAAGTCCTCTTCCTTTCTCCAAGGAGATCTCTCTGGTGAGAGATCAGCCTGCATCACTTGTCTGTGTGTAGATCTGTCTGACCATTAAAATAACATTATCTACTGCACAATGCGAATCTGATGCTTAGATCTTCTCTGATATGATTGCTGACATCACATCTGCTCTTCTGCGATTAGATTCTGTGGGCATTACTTAAATACAGGCATGTTCACCTCCTGCTCCTTGGATGGAGTTTGACTTTCCTGACTAGTAGGAATTCATATAGTCTGGTACTGCCCGGCAGTCTATAGCTTGGAGCCTTGTCCATCACAACTGATTTTGGACAGTCTTGTGTGCTTGGATTAATGATTTTTAGATACTGGTTATATCTTTAAGATCAAGAGTTTTCCATCTGTATTGAAGGAGACCATTGCTATCCTTACTCTTAAGAAACAAACCTTAGATCCCAATGCCAAATATTACCCAATCTCAAACTATACTTTTTTTGGGTTATTGAGAAAGTTAATAAGCAGCTTGATGCATTTAATAGCCAATGGATTTGTGGATCCATTACAATCCAGGTTTTGCTTTCAGCATAGTACAGAAACTGCTCTTGAGTAAATGAGCTTCTAATTGCTCTAGACAATTGGTAGTGCTCATTACTGGCCATCCTGGATGTCTCAGTGCCTAATACCACTGATCATGACCTTCTGATTAAGTGCTTATAATCTAACTATGGTGCATTAGCCTAGTAATCACTTATGAATCTAATGATCACAGGGGGGCCTTTTTAAGCCTAGCTATGCTTCCCAAATGTATCTAACAAGTTTTAATACCCTAGTGTTATTTAAGGGGTATACATAAATTTGGACAAAGATGGTCAAACATTTACAGGCTGCCTCCGACTACAAGGCCAGGCCAGGGGTAAATTTTCAATTACCCATCCACTGCACCAAGTTATGTTTTAACCAGGTTAGGGAAGAACTTGACAGTCCATGAGAGGTATGCCTCTTAGCATTTTGGCTGCTTTCAAAAGGTCTGTTCAGAATTTAATTCCACTCTGCTGCACTATTTGATGTGTGGTGTACAATAGAGCTCTATCTTAAGCCCGTTGTTTGTTGTTCAAGGTTTACATGTTTCTTTTGGGAGATCTTATACAGGAAAGGAGACTAGCATACCATATATCCCATCTATGTAATTGTACAAACATGATAGTGTCCATCAGATTTTCTGTGCTTATTCAAATGTAAATCACTGTTAAATGTACTGTGTACGTTGTTTTACTGCATTATGAAGTAACCTGGGTTGTGCCTGTAATGGGTCATAAACTGATCAGTGTTCTACTCTGGTAGAACAAACAAATACTTATGTGGATCACTTACAACTTGTACTTCTCCTTATAAAGTGTGTATCCCTGGCAGAGTATATAGCTGACATTTATTAGTGGCTTTCTTGTTACTGGCTGAACTTAAACACCTCCAAAACTGAGGCTATGGCAATTCATGCAGCCTTGAAGGATTCCTTTGCTCCTCTGCTACCTAGCTTTGTGGCACAAGGTATATGTGAAGTGAGCTTAAAGAAAGAGACCATAAAATGCAAGGTCCAAATCCAGTTTAGACACATTTGTGTTGTTCCAGAGAGGTCACCATACTATTGTACTCTGCCCTCATCAGACCCAGAGTATAATACCCCTTTAGCATGTACCTGACCAGACACATGTAGCAACAGGAATATCCACAAAGGTTCCTTACAGAAAGAATAACGGCAGTAAACACAATGTCCTATGCTGATCACCTCAAAGCCCTGTCTCTTTACTCAGTATCTTACAGACTTCAGAGAGGTGATCTTTGCCCGGCCTACAAGGAATCCTTGGACTGTTTTAATGGAACCTTTTGCACATCCACAAAACAGCATCAGAATTACTAGACTAGATCATGCAAATTTTGCTTGTGACAAATAGGACATGGACAGAAAGATGTGATTCTCAAACAATTCCCATTCTCCGAACAGGCTCCCCATTTATGTGAAGCAGAGTTCTTCCCTATCTCTATTTAAATGCAACTTGGACCAATGGATGGGTAATTGGAAACTCATTTCTGGCCTGCTACCTATGTTTCCGATGAACAAACACAGCCAGTAAATCACCCCACTGTATAAATCAAATTTGTGGGTCACATCTGGGTTGCACATCTAGGTTTATAAGGGCCCTAGTGGTCATTAACCTAGTATTACACCTATGAATATATGGTAGTACTAAGCTGAGTTCACTGCGTGTGTGTAACCTAGGCATTATTTTGGATTGTAGGCTTTTTGGACCAACTGTCAGCTGTCATGAACTCATCCTGTTTTCATTAACTAAACATCTTTAGGATCAATCATTTTGTATCTCAAGCTGACCTCACAGTAGTAATTCATACCTTAGTTTCTTGCAAGGTGTCTACTGTAATGACCTATAAATGGGACTCCATACCGCAATTAAATAATCTGAAGATGGTGTAGGACTCTGCTGCTAGGCTTCTTACTGGTACAGGTCAATAACAACAAGTTACACCTGTTCTTCACAGCCTTCATTGGCTTACAGTTAATTTTAGAATTCTCCACAACATCCAAGTGGTTATACTTGTCCAATCATGACTTGAGCCCCAGTTATCTGAAGGGGCTGCTAGTATCACATAATCATACAATGTTTTGCCTTCTGCTGTTTAGTGGTCCCACAGAGGTCTCTTGATGCCTCTGGCAGATGTTCTTTTGCTTTTCTAGTCCTCCACCTGCAAAACGTACCACTACCTCACTGACTTTGGGAGTATCTGTCATTAGCGGGCTTTTCTAAGACAGTCAAATTTACTTTTTTGATATTACATTTGATGGGATGGATGACTATCATTAGAAGCCATATCAACTTACTGTTTAAATTAAGCTAAGTTTGTCATATGTATCTCAATTATTTACACTCATTTTTAAACACACTTATTTTTACCTTCAGTGCTTTTTTATAAACCATCCAAATAAAGTTGAAATTAAATTCCAAGATGTAACACCTGCATATACTATGCAGGCTTAAATGACACAAAAGCTAGGTGAAACTTAAAACGGTGCATGCTTGCCAAAGAAGTACAAGAGGCGATTTTAATGCAGATGCCGTTATTCAGGAGTGTGGGACTACGCGGTGAGGAGTAGACAAGAGTAGATGGAGAATAACAGATGTGAGCAACAAGAGATTATTAACTCCTGTCTCACCGTTAAAGAAAACCAAAACAGACAGTGAACTATAACAGAAGTGGAGAGCAGAGGAATGAGGAAAAAAACAGGCAAAGAGATGTGTGAACCAGGAACCCGGTGATGGCAGACCTTGAAGAATGCTGTCCTGTACAAAGGCTATTGCAGCACCTATTGTTGACAGAGCAGCAAGCTAATTTTCCCCCCCACATAAAAGACAGCCAGTGCATGTCAGTGTGTGCATGAGTACGTACACATGTATGTGCACAACCATCTGCAGGTTCAAAGTGAGCTGTACTATTACAGAAGGACTGCTGTCTGTCTAACAGCGTAAAGGCTTTCTGCCAGCAAAAGAATCTGTGCAAAGAAGGCACATGTCAAAATAGTCTGCCTGGTTGTTACAACTAGTACACATCAGTTGATTTCCCATGTCACGCCCACTTAAATGCATATGAAGTTTGTGACTCCATCAACCAGCCAAGATATTCACTGTGTGTGCCCACTTTTTTCTACAGACTAGTACTTCTGATGTCCACGCTGAACAACTTCTGATGTCCACGCTGAACACCTATCTGCTACATGTCATGTCTCTTTCTGCCTAGTCTATTTTTCCAAATCCCTTCACATTCCTCCTCAGACAACAATGTGCACCCTTATGTCTTCCCAGTTTGTAGTCAGTACATCCCCATTTTACTGAAGCAATCCTCAGACAGCTCTTTCCAAGCCCTCCACATTCCTTGCTCTTTTCAGTGTTGATCTTCTTTTGGCTTTTCCCGATTAGGGGTCGCCACAGCGGAACTCCGGTCCGCTAATGACTGGCAGTATATTTTTACGGTGCCGAGGTGCCAGCCCGACACCCAGCCTTCAATGAAGGCACGCCCACTCATACATGTCTTTCGAACGCCACTTGACCATGGGGAGGACATGCAGACTCCACACAGAAGGCACTCCAGCCGAGAATCGAACAAGAGAACTTCTTGCTGTGAGGTGACAACGCCACTGCTGCGCCACCGTGGCTTATATATATATTTATTTATTTTTTACACACACACACATATATATATATATATATATATCTACACACACACACACACACATATATATATCTACACACACACATATATATATATATATATATATATATATATATATATATATATATATATATCTCTACACACACACATATATATATATATATCTACAGCTACACACACACACACACACACACACACATATATATATATATATATATATATATATATATATATATATATATATATATATATATACATATATAAAAAACAGTTGTTTCAAATCTTACCATAACCATAGATGTCTCTCTCTCTTCCATGTTGCAGTATTCTAGCTGTGGGACCCCCCCCTGCCCCCAGGCGACTCGCACGTCTGCTCCCATACAAAAGCCCCAGCCCGGCCGCTGCAGCATGTGTGGCATCAGACGTAAGGCCATAAACCAGGCGCCTCAAATGAGACGTCTGCATGCACAATCCTCAGAACTTGAAGGCCAGCTGTGATACTCCTCCAAATCATACTACTGTCCTTATCCCTACATGGCCTACAACACTGAATACAATAGCCCAGTGGTGGTCTTACTAGTGCCAGGAATGTGGTAGGACTACCTCTTTGTTCCTGGATTCTCAACCAAGGACTGTTACCTCCTTGTTCTACTATTTATAATTCACATATCTCTCCCTCAGCAACACCAACGTGTTATTGTTTCCTTCTCACCCTCCTTGACTGATTAAATTGCATCTACACCGTTTCATACTGTTTACTGCTTCTTTATTTCAGTATTAGGAACACTATTATGTACTGTTATATACTGCTTTCTATTATACTTTTTATTTACTTTAATTGTAAATATGTGTTTTCTATATAAATTTGTTAATTACCTTATTGTAATGTTTGTGGAGCTTTTCTCCCCGGGCCTCTGCTGAAAAAGGGCTATCCAGATCAGTCGGACTATCCCGGTCAACAAATGTAAAATAAAAAAATAAATAATTCTCCTCTTTCCACTGTCCATCCTGGCATTACATTAGGTTTGGTCAGTGCACTTCTGATAGCTCCTGGGAATTCTCTTTTCTCCAATTTGGAACAAACTTAAGACATGGTGTATTTAGAGACTGCAGAGCCCCCCACAATGAAGGGGGTTGGAGACCCATCTCCCTGCTAAAAGAAAAGTTTTACATTGTTTTGTAGCATTACTTACTGCTACAGTCAGCTGGGGTGGCTGCAGAGTGTGGTCAGCAGGTTGAGATTCGGAGAGCTTTACTTACCAAACTCTTCACACATGACACAGAAGTCAGTCTAAAATATAATTCTGTACACGTAATGTGCAAAGCAAAGCCATACAAGAGGCTAAACCTAAGGCAGGAGATGAATGAGGAACGTACCAGTGATGGCAGCCTCTCAAACAGAAACAACTAGAAAAAATATTTACCCAACAGTGTTACCCCCATAAGAAAGGCACATCTATTACTCAGGGACACAAACCAGTCTGGAGGTGGATGACATGACATTGTTATTGACATCTCTATTCACACAGACTACAGAAAACCAACAGGCATCTGGAAATGAATGTACCTACACAGAAAGGGAAAGTGACATGACTGAAGCTAATACCTGTGTTTGTACCCAACTGAAGAACATAAAGGGTTGAAAAACAACAGATATTAGTACTGGCAACAGTAGTCACTTAAATGAGGCCCGATTCTAACAATGAATCGCACAGAGACAGTACAGGCTACCTACCAGGTGCAAAAGTTTGTTAAAAGATCTTGATGGTTTACAATCCTTGAAAATAATAAAGTATCTGGTAAAATAGAAAATTGGGAATTTCTGCCAGGGCATTGTACATAAGGCACTAAAATAATTGTCTTGGTGGCAAAGAATACGATTACAATCTCCTTTTCAAAGTCTAGGAGTTTAGCTTCTGAAGATTAGCGTCAGTGGTAAGTGAAAGATCCTTGTGATGCACTTTTTTTTATTTATTTATTTTTACTTTTTTAGTGATGCAAACACTGAGGCTGCCTTAGTGCACCCCAGTAATATAACTGATTTTCTTTCAGGTTCTCTAAATTTCTTCTATGCTGGCATCCAGGCAGTGTATTGTACTAGCCAGTAACTTAATTTTATTAAAGCTAACAATATCACTGGTTTATTTCATAGTTTCCATTCTTACAATGGGAGAGCTGATGATCAGTGTGCAACCACCTTGGGAGTACTACCATGTATAATCTTGATATGGTTCTAAATCCAGCTTGTGTACTATTACCTCATAAGTACAAATGTGTGATTCTCTATTTTATAATACTTTATTTCATTGTCTGCTTGTTTTATCTTGTTTGAAGATTTTTTTTGCCTGTATGACAATCTAACAAATACACACTTTTTGGGATGCAAATTCAAGCCAATACCTTTATTTCAGAATGTAGACCTCAAATAAAGAAAGAATCAGGACAACCTGGACTTGAATCGAAGTCTGGTACTGAGAGATGGACATGAATAGGAAGAAGACAAGAAAAACTGAAATTAGTGAATAAATGGGAGGCTATAAATCAATCACATTTGTGAAATATGGCTTTGCAGAAAAAAAAATGGCTAAGAATGGACTTTTGTTGACTTGTTAAACCTATGGGCAGACTGTAAAAGCATAAACCCAATTTTATGTCATTAATGTCTAGAAGGGCACCAAAAGGGAAAAAGTATGAGTAAAAAATGTATTTACAGTACATGCTAAATATGATAAAGCAGTTTTGTGTAGTCAGGGTATTAAATGAGGAGGGAGTCTCTAACGACTATTGCATGTGTCAATGATATTAAAGTTAACAAGTACTTTTGCCAGTTGTAAGAAATAATGTGTTTTATAGTATTAAGAGATGAAAGGCTGGACACAAGCAAGTTTAATGTTAATATGTTGTGATCTTGGGCTACTTGGGTGGGGTAGGGTGCAAAAATCTGCTGATTATATGCAGAATTAAAATATCTTATTTTAACAAGGGTTAAACAGCTACATTAATGCCATTAGCTTGAGCTATAAAAAGAAGTTATGTACTTACCATAACACTCCATCTGTGTTGTCGATCTTCATTTATCCTTGACCTTTGGGACACAGTTCCGATCCTCAGAACAGTCTTGGCTGTTACACAGCTCGTGCAAGCCAAAAGCTCTCAAGCTAAGACTCAAACCACAATATCCCTCTCTAGATTACCTCAGACAGAGTTTGCAGCTACACAGAAAGACAGAAGAATATGTATATGTAATTGAAGAGGCTCTATTCAAGGTCAAACCTGATAAAGTTACCAGGACAATCATCCTATCCTCCAAAATGTCTGCAGGAGGGGAAAGGAGGGTGGGATGCCAAGAATAAATGAAGATCGACAACACTGACGGAACATTACGGTAACTACACAACGTATTTATCTGATGGTGTCTATCTTCATTTATCCCTGACCTGTGGGACAGAGTCCCCAGCTATTTTAGATTCTGGGTGGCTTTATGGAAGGATATTCCTGAGAACCACAAAGCCAAAGGATGCTCTTCCCCTGGAGATCATATCCAATTTGTAATGAGTGATAAAGGTATACAGAGTAGCCCATGTTGCTGCTGCACATATTTCATCCATGGAGGCCTTGGAAAACAGCAGACGTGGCTATTGCCCTAATAGAATACACTCACTGGCGCTGTTAACTGGTGATTGTATTACTTTCATGTACAGTAAAAACAGTCTCTTAACCACCATGACAAGGTGACTTGTGAAACAGATTTCCCCAGAGATGGACTGGAAAAGGAGACAAATAACTGATCCGATCTTCTAAATTCTTTAATTCTGTTGAGGTAGAAAAATAATAGTCTGTGAACATCCAACAAATGTAAGCAATATTCATCTTTGTTTGAAACATTTGGAAAGAAAACAGGCAAGTCAATGAGGCTGATTAAAATTAGTTTCTGAGACCATCTTAGAAATAAAAGATGGGTTGGTTCTTACACAAACCCTATCCTTATGAAAAATCAAATACGTTTTTTTTGAAGATGGCGCTTGTATTTCAGAAATCCTTCTGGTGGAGGTAATGGCTATCAGAAAAATGGTCTTCCATGAAAAAAACTAAGTGACATGTAGCTACCAGTGCAAAGGGGGAAGTACCAAACACTGCAAAACTAGAGTCAGATCCCAAGGAGGTAGAGGGTCTCTATCGGGGACCAAGTGTCTTTAACCGTTCTTCCCAGATAATGCCCACTACCCCATCTGGGATCTGTCCATGGTCACTATGGCCTTGGGGTGAGGTGGAACAAAGGGACAGCCTAAAAATTTCTTTGGATTCCATCCACCAGGATACATCCCTTCTTGCAACGACTGGTGATTACAACTGGATATGTCAATGGATGGATTAGGATAGACAATTGAGATGCCAGAAGCTACTGTAGCGGCCACATGTGAAATCTTGTTAGTGGAACTAAGGTAATGGCTGCTGCCATGGATCCTGAAGCTCAAAGGACTACAAGTGGAGGAGCCTTGTCACTGAACAGAATGGCTTATACTTGGGATTTTATCTTCTGTAGCCTGTGAAGATGAAGGGAAGCTGCACAAGAGATGGTTTTTAGATGAGCTCCTATGAACTCTAGATCTTAAGTGGGACTTAACTGAGATTTTGATTGATTCGCTGTAATGCCCCGATGAGCGAACAGGTGCAGAATGAAATCTGTTGCTTGAAGCAGTAGATGCCTGGTGGGAGCGGTGATGAGCCAGTCGTCTAGATAAGAAACAACCGGAATCCATGCAGTCTCAAGTGAGCTGTTACTGCTGCCAAACACTTGGTGAACGTCCTGGGTGGTGTGGTGAGGCCAAAGGGCAGCACTCTGAACTGAATATGACTGGCTCTTAGCCAAAAGTGGAGGAAACATCTGGAGCATCTCTCCATTTTTATGTGGTAATATGCGTCCTGAAGATCTATAGAGCTCATCCAATCATTTTCCTCTAAAAAGGGAAGTAAAGACTGAACTGTGACCATCCGGACTTTTGCTGAACAAATTTGTTTTGAAGGCTGATATTTAAAATTGGTCTCAAGTCCCCTGTCTTTTTTGGCACCAAAAAAAACCTCAAGTAAAATCTGGATCCTATCTGATCTGGTGCGACTTTCTTGGATGACTCTTTCTAGCAGCTTTCAAATCTCTAAAGCTGCTCAATCCATATGACTGGGTGGAACATCTGGGAATCTTCGTTTTTGGTCTGGGGGGGTGGGGGGTGAAAGGAATATGGTAACCTCTAGCAATAATCCTCCTTAGGTATCTGAAATTATTTGCAGCCAGGCCCTTGAGTGCAGAGAAAATCTTCCCCTGACTGCTTCCAGAGGTAAGCAATCAGGCTCCCTTTCGGGGCGCTGGTAGGATTGTCCAAAGAAAGAATCTCTGGAACCCTGATTTGATGGGCCATCTCTGCAGTGGGGTTGGTGCCTTCCATTAGAGCTTTCCCCTCTACCCCAAGGAGAGCCACCACCACCATGTGTCCTGAAAAGGCTCTTGGGATTTCTTGAACCACATCTTCCCGCTCCTCTGCTGCAGATAGGGTCTTTCTATCTTTCTCGCACCTGGCTAGAGTTTCTTTGACTTTGAGGCCGAAAAAGGAAGATCCGTCAAAAGGAGCATTGAAGAAGGAAGACTTAAATGGCTCCACAAACTCACACAAGCGCATCCAGATGAGACACCTTATGGCAACGCATCCAGATAGGACACCTTATGGCAACGCCCTTGTCGTCCCTTTGACTGCATGTGTAATGAGACTCATGGATGAGATGGAAGTAGACTTCAGGATGACCAGCTGGGAAGCCACTTTATCCTGGACATCCTCAGACACAGCTACTGCTAGGATATCTGACAACTCCTTGATCAGATCCCTCTGTAGCCTAGTGAAATGTGCCATAAAATTCAAAGAATTTAAGGTGAAGGTTGATGTGTATGCCCACTTTTCAAGTATGTCCGTGCCCTGGACTCTCGATTAAGGAGATGAATACTGGAACTCTCAGTTAGTTCCTTTTTGGTGGCCACTGCCACCACCATAGCATCTACTGTTGACTCCTTAGCCCAATGCTGGAGGTGAGTATTTTGACGGTCTCCAGGGAATTGGCTCTACAGAGTCCGGAGCTTTCCAAGACCACTGCACAATCAAATTAATAAGACAGTCAATGGGATGGGTTGCCCAAGTAGAAGATGGAGCACAAAAAGCCTGCAAGTACACAGACTCCTCAGATGTAGAGTCTTTAATCTTCCAGTTACCCCTCTGTTTCATAATCCATAGAATGTCTCCAAAGGAGACGTCTTTTGGGGGTGACTGGGGAGGGGGTGAGCCTCCCCATCATCGAAGTCCATGTCTTCTGTGACAGATGATTCCTCAGGGAATCTAAGTATTTCTTCTTACACATCTTGTTCAGGGTGGCTCTTCAGTGGGAATCTCAGAGAAGGACATGGAAGAAGAGGGGCCTTGTGCAGGAGTACCTTGCAGCTTAAGTGCCCGCTGTCCAGGTATGGAGGTTGGTGGCAGCTCTGGGTAAGAGGGACTCCTGGGAATAATCTCCGACACAGAAGGGTCCAGCTGAGAGCCTGCAGAGGTGAATGCCCTCTCAATTACCTGGAAGTCGGGCCCCCCCAGAAGCGGGATGGGAGCCCAGAACTGAGAAGGGCAATCTCAAAGGAGAGGTCATACCTTGCTCCGAGACACCTCCCTCGAAGCAGTAGCTGAGGTAGAAACCATGTCAGCCAAGGTTTTGAGAGTCAGGGATGACTGAATAAAAAAAACTGGAGCCAATCCAGAACCCTTGGACCAGACAGCAGAGCTACGGCCCCAGGAATAGTACAGTTTTGTACCTACACCTCCCTCGAAGCAGTAGCTGAGGTAGAAACCATGTCAGCCAAGGTTTTGAGAGTCAGGGATGACTCTGAATAAAAAAAACTGGAGCCAATCCAGAACCCTTGGACCAGACAGCAGAGCTACGGCCCCAGGAATAGTACAGTTTTGTACCTACCATAAATGTAGATGTTCGAGTGTATATACTGCTGCAGTCATCACACTTGGGTTATCCTGCTGTCAGGTGGTCCCGCAGTCGGCAGAATCCCAAAGTCTTGGTCCGGCGTCGGTTGTCGTCGCTTCTTCCCTGACGTCAGTGCGACAGGGGGATAAAAGAGGCAGCCGACGCCATTTTCTTCAGTTTTTCTTGCCCCAGATGTCAGGTGCCCCCAACTAGGAAGGCAATACAAATAACTATGCAAAAATACCTTAGTAGATAAACAATAGTACTAGCTGTTAGCAAATACACCATATAGACATGCATCCAATAGACTGATGTACACAGAGGTATAACTAACACCCTGGTATGTAGAGGGGATGGTGGGAGGGTAACCTGGACTGCAGCAGTATATACACTCGAACATCTACATTTATGGTAGGTACAAAACTGTACAATGTTCATAGTGTTATACTGCTGCTGCAGTCATCACACTTGGGTTGAATCCCAAAGCTATGGATGGGTGGCTGGTACTAAACTGGGTTAGGTGAAGCTAGGATGCCCTGCAGAACTGCAGTGGCAAAACCAGCTCTGGTTTTTTGAGAATAATGGAAGGTGGTAGCGCTTGGTAAAGGTGTGCACTGAACTCCAAGTAGCTGCCTCCAGAATGTCCTTGGTTGGAACCCCCCTGAGAAAGGCTGCTGAGGTTGCTGTAGCCCTGGTAAGAATGGGACCTAATATTAACAGGCAATGCTTTCCCATGGTGCGAGTAGCAAAAGCGGATACAATGTGCTATCCATTTGGAGATGGTCTGTTTTGAAATAGCCTTTCCTTGTGAACCTGCAGCATAGGATACAAAGAAAAGGTCAGTTTTTCTGAAGGTCTTTGTCTTATCCAAATAGTAACGTAGCTGTCTTTGAATGTCCAAAGAGTGAAGGAGTCTTTCTCCTTTATTCTGGGGGTTTGGATAAAAGGTGGGTAAATGAATGGTCTGATTCAAAGCCACACTGGATACTACCTTTGGCATAAAGGTAGGGTAAGTTCATAAAGAGACTCTGTCCTGATGGAAAATGATGAAAGGTTCCACTGCCATAAGTGCCTGTAGTTCTGAGACCCTGCGTGCTGAGGTGATAGAGCTGTTTTCCATCACAAGCATTGTAGTTCTGCTGAGAAGGCTGGTTCGAAAGGAGGCAGTGTTAATTTTTTTAAAACGAAGTTGAGGTCCCAAGCTGGCGTTGGGGGTTTTCTGGGTGGTCTTATATTCTTAGCCCCTCTGAGAAGCTGCCTTAGTAAAGGGTGTGAGAATATGGGAGGATCTGTATTATATTGAGCTGAAATGGCTGAAGCATGGATCATAACGGATAAGAAAGGCCTTTGTGTAGCATCTCAGTATTGCAGTATTTGAGGAATGTTTGGTATCCAAGGATTTTGGCCTTTAGCCTGGTTCCATGCACAAAATCTTTTCCATTTGTCTGAGTAAGTTTTTCTGGTGCTGGGCCTCCTGGCCTCCAAAATGACATTCAGGACATCCTTTGAGAGAAGTGTTGATTGATAATTCAAGATATTCTCCATGCAGCTAAATTTAAAGTCCTGAGCTGACTGTGAAGGATCTGAGAGTTTTGCTGAGTCAACAGAAGTGGGAATTGAGGTAAGATCCATGGAGGCCTGTGAGTCAAGGTCCTTAGTAATGGGTACCAGTGCTGACGTGGCCAGTCCGGAGCAATGAGGATCATTTGTGGTCTCTCTGATCTGACTTTCAGTAATACATTGGTCAAGACAGGTAGTGGCGGGAAGGCATAGACTGTCAATGCTGTCCAACTGAATGATAGGGTGTCCACATTCCAGGCGAGGGAATGATAAATCCTTGTGCAAAATTTCTGTAGTTGGCAATTGTTGGGGGAGGCAAACAGATCTATGTCTGGGCGTCCCCACCTTTGAGTTATCATTGAAAATACTTGTGGGTGTAGTCTCCACTCGTGAGGATCTGCCAAATTTCTGCTTAATTCGTCTGCCAAGATGTTTTCCTTTCCTGGCAGGAATTGTGCTTGCAGTTGTACTTGGTAAGTCAATGCTGTGTTCCACAAGGTCATTGCCTGTCTGCATAAGGGGTAGGAGTGTGTTCCTCCCTGTTTGTTTATGTACCACATAACTGTGGTGTTGTCTGTCCTTAGTAGTTGTCCTGGATGCAAGAGGTCCTTGAAGGCTGTCAGTGCATTTTGCACAGCTAGCATCTCTTTTTGGCTGATATGTAGATGCATTTGTTTTGCAGACCATTTGCCCTGTATGCACTGTCCTGCCATGTGTGCTCCCCAGGCATAGTCTGAAGAATCTGTTGTCATAGTTTGGTTTGCTGGAGGTAAGACAAAAGGAAAACCCTTGTTTATTTGACATGCTTGAGTCCACCATAGGAACTCTTTTTGAAGGCAGGGAATGAGAGGTATACTTGTTTCGAGGCTGTGCCTGTGTTGACTCCATACACTTTTCAGGTACCATTGTAATTTCCTCATATGCAGCTTTGCATGTGGAATTAGTTGAATGCAGGATGCCATGAACCCCAATGCCTGCAGGATTTTCCCTGCAGTGAGCTGGGTAAAAGTTGCCATCTTTTTGACGTATTGAGTCAGTTGTTTTTGTTTGTCTGGCGTGAGATAAGCCATCTGGGCTGTTGTATTTAAGCTGGCACCCAGGAATATTATGTCTTGTGAGGGTATTAGCTTTGACTTCTTTTTGTTTACTGTGTACCCTAGGCAACTTAGCAGCTTTGTTACAAATGCCAGATGCTGTAATAGAATGGCCTTGCTGTCCGCTTGGATCAGGCAGTCGTCCAGATATGGATAAATTTGTATTCCTCGTTGTCTGCAGTATGCAATTACTGATGCCAGGCATTTCGTAAATACTCTGGGTGCAGTAGATAAGCCAAAGGGCAATGCAGAGAATTGATAATGCGTTGTACCTGCCAAATATCTGAGGTATCTTCTGCAATCTTGTCTGATAGGGACATGCAGGTATGCCTCTTTGAGGTCCAACGTTATCAGCCAAGACTCCGTGCCCAGCATGGGAAGAAGCTGCTGTAGTGTGAGCATTTTGAATTTGGGTACCTCCAGGTATGTGTTTAGAATTGAAAGGTCTAAAACGGGTCTCCAGGATTTGTCCTTTGTTGGTACTAGAAATGGTCTTGAGTAAAAACCTTTACCTTGCTCCTTTGTAGGTACCTTTTGAATTGCTTTCATATTCATGAGAGCTGAAATTTGCGTTTGTGCCTCTGTCCATTGGTTTGGAGGCAGATTTGGCATGCCTCTCATCCGTGGTAAAGTGTGAAAATGAAATCTGTAGCCTCGGGTAATGATATCCAGAACCCATTTGTCCTTTGTTATGATGTGCCAATTTTGTGGAAATAGAGCCAGTTTTCCTCCCAAAGGTGCTGCCAGGGCAATTTTGCTTGGCAGGCGAAGAGGGAAGTCATTGTGTTTGTTTCCTGAAGGGTTGAGATCTTTCATCTCCACCTTTTTGAGTTGTTGTATGCTATTGTCTAGGCCTGAAAGAACCTTGTGGCTGGCCTCTACCCCTTGGGCGTCTGTACCTACCCCTTTGGGGTCTGTCTGATGCAGGAAAGGACCAGTTTTTTTATGGCCAGTTTCTGCTGAAACGAGGAGGTTGTACCTGTAAAAAATCTTTAACTGTCTGCATAGATTTTGCCTTTTCTTCCATTTTCTTTAAAACTTCCTCTGCTTTGACACCAAATAACACATCTTTCTGCAATGGAGCATCCAATAACTTTGCTTTGACATGTTCTGGTAAGGCTTGCTCTTTTAGCCAAGCATGTCTACGTATTATAGATCCTGTGACAGCTGCTCTACATGAGGCTTCCAATGAATCAAAACCACACTGTAAGGTATGCTTTCCCACCTGTTCTGCTGCATGCAGCAAATCCTGCATCTCTTTGAAATCAGGTTGATCTGTCTGAGGGATCATTTTCTGCTTTAACTGTGTAATCAAGTACTGCTGGTATTTTAGCATGTGGAATTGGCAGTTTAAGGCTCTCATGGCCAAAGTGGCAGACGTATACACTTTTCTTCCTCCATCTTTCTAATGCTCTGGAATCCCTTTCAGAAGGTAGTGGATTCTTAGCAGTAGAGGCCTTAACCCCTTTGGGACCCTGGGAAATGGTTTTGGGGTCTGCAACAGGGCTTTTACATAGAAACTTATGAGAATCAGGAACTCGGTAGTATCGGTCTGGTTTAGCTGGTGCAGGAGATAAGGAATCTGGGTTTAGACTAGATTCGGTGTAAACATCATCCAAAATGTCTAAAACTGGAGGAATTGCATGGCGTCTATGCTGTGGAAGAAGAAGAAACTCACGGAGTCTTTTCTTAGAGTCAGAGTAATCTTGGCCTTCCCAGTGGAAGTGTTCCCTCATGGTGTGTAAAGTTTCCCCAAAAGAGTAGTCTTCAGGGGGGGAGACAGAGGGAATGGACTCTTCAGCATCTGAGTCTTCATAAGGAGGGAAGGAATAATCCTGGTCCTCAGAGGTAGCTGAGGAAATGGATGCTTGGTCAGAGGAAGGATAATCTTCCTCCAGTCTAGGCCTTTTGTCAGGAGGGGGTTGTGAACCCCCTGATAAGGGTAATTAAATCCTCAGCCATCTTAAGCATCTGTTTTTTAGGCATAGGGGCATGGGGGGGGGTCTGTGGACCCGGTTTCCTAACTTTTATGGGGGCTTTAAGTTTAGCATAAGACTTAATAGAGATAGTTGTCGGTTTGAAGACACCTTCAGAAACCGAAGGCCTGTCCAAAATCTCTGGATCACCGTCAGGGTTGGCGTCCGAGGGGTGAGAGGGAATTGGCTCTTGAGGCCCAGCTGATTCGATGTGGGAGGCCGTCAGAATTTCTAAATCACAGAGGTAGTCAGGGGCTGTGTAGGCGCCTCGCTGAAAACCGGAGAACCAGCGGCAGGCCTTGCTGAGGCCTCGGTATCTGGTCTTGGCCTTGGTTGCCTGTCCTTATCCTTGCGTTTTTTAATCATTGCTGATGTCGGTTGCTCCGACGACATGCTATAGTTAAATTTTCTGCCAAAATAATGTCGGGCGAAATCTGCCCGACGCTTGACTGTACGTTTGTTGAACCTAGCACAAAACCGATAACTGGAGACGTCGTGGTCTGGGCCTAGGCAAGGAATACAATAAGAATGAAAATCCTTATGAGGTATTTGCTTCCCACAAGAAATGCAATTATTAACTTTGTCTGACATCGGTCTGAGGCAAGAAAAGTTTCCCCAATTGGGTATTTAGCTTTAGAGAAGACTTCGGGCTGAAATTAGATTAGAAAATCTCAGGAGCTAGCCGACCGGCACTTGCGAACTGCTTCTGCTTTGGGCACCGCGCAGCAAGAAAGACTGTGGAAAATGGCGTCGGCTGCCTCTTTTATCCCCCTGTCGCACTGATGTCAGGGAAGAAGCGACGACAACCGACGCTGGACCAAGACTTTGGGATTCGGCCGACTGCAGTACCGCCTGACGGCAGGATAACCTAAGTGTGATGACTGCAGCAGTAGAACACGAAGAACATCAGTCAGTTCTAAAGGAACCGAGGAAATCAAGGCAGATCCTGGAACTGAAGGGGGAAAAAGCTGTTGGCTCTAGAACAGCTGGAATGGGAGTGATCAGAGTAGCTAGCTCTAAGCCCTCAGACAAAGGTAGAAGAAGAAGATTTGGAGTCGTCCTGGGAGAAAAAAAAAACAACTCCAGAAGGGAGAGGGATCTGGGAAAAGCAAGAAAATCCCCTGGCCAATAGCACTTGATCCACCAAACTTACATTGACTTCAGTTAGACTCCTGGACAGAAGCTCGAGGGGGATTCTGGTCAGTCAAGAAAAGAACTCGGGACCTGCACACAAAGGGGTCAATAGAGGGTGAACAGCTTTGTCCTGGGTGTGGTAATTATTTTGTTTTTGGCAACAATGGAGTTTCAAATATTTGTGGAAGCATAGTAGGTGGAGTCTGTACCGACAGGGAAGCTGAAGATGTCGGTACCTATGTGACCCTCGCAAAGGTCTGTGCTGCCATATTGTGCCACGGTAGTCAGTTAAAAAAAAAAAAAGTTTCCTAACTTTAGCCTTTGGTTCCACTGAAATAGTGGGAGTGGAAAGCTTATGCTTCTTTGCTTTTGCTGCTGGAGCTGTAGGAGACATCAACACTGAGTGCCTTTTTTGAGTCTAAGATCAGATTTAAAACAGGACGTATCAGACTTGGATAGAGCCTCCTCAAAAGAGAGGGCTTAAGCCTTTCAATATTAATTTATTTTCCCTTTTGACTAAGGCCCGGTTACTGAACACCTGGCAAACAGTGCAGTCTGGTTGAAGATGAGCCAGGCCTATACAAACACAGGAAGAATGCCTGTTGGAACTGGGCATCTTCTGTCCACAATCCTAGCACTATTTAAAAGCCAGTAGTTCCTTTTGAGTTATGCTGACAGGCACAAACAAATGAAAGTTCAACAGGCAGCAATCACAAACTCGCGCAAAGAAAAAAAACGATCAACAATGGTAGTCCAAAATTATGTAAACAGGTAGAGAGAGAGGTAGAGAGAGAGAGAGAGAGGGTACTACCAACGATGGTGGAAAGAATACCAGAAGGTAAAAAGAAAGCACACTCACTCGCCAAAGAAAAGTGAGAGAAAACTAGAAGGAAAAACAAGGTGGGTAGAAGTACAGACCTATATATATATATATATATATATATATATATATATATATATATATATACATATACATATATATATATATATATATATATATACATATATATATATGCATATATATATATATCTGTGTGTGTGTGTGTATATATATATATATATATATATATATATATATATAAATATATATATATACATACACACACACACACACACACACACACACACACACACACACACATATAATATATATACATTTCTCTGTATGTATATATATATCTATATGTCTATATAGATACAAGATTAAACAAGAAATTCTAGTGGAAAAAAACTGAAAATTTCACTTAGCTGCAAGAGATGTGGCCGACGCTTCTTGTAACTAGAGCAGCAAACGAGATCTGGGGTAATCTAGAGTGATATTGTGGTTAGTGAGTCTTAGCTTGAGAGTTTTGGCTCACGCGAGATGTGTAACAGCTGAGCTGGTTCTGAGGATCGCCACAATGGCCCATTGGTCAAGGATAAATG